>NW_026623518.1:593118-625913 GCF_030028575.1 Malurus melanocephalus | reverse complement strand
AGAGAAGTTACCTGGCATAGAAAAACAAAGTAGCAAGTACACCTGATTTTGGGTGGGGTGAGCGCTGCAGATACACGTTCCCCGATGCCTGGGGGTGACACCTGCCCGATCGGTGCCAGCTGGCCCTGCCATGCCCCAAGAACGTCCCTGGCAGATGCCGGGAGGAATCCAGCCTGTCCCACCCGTGTCCACCTTCACCCGGGGCTGGGCTGGGAAGAGAGGGCTCTGCCGCTGGGAAGGGGGTGACCCCAGCTTTGTCCAGCTGAGAAACAGAGTCTGGATGGCAAGAACGGGGTGGAATTGTGAGTCTTGGACCCCTTTACCACCAGGGAAGCTGCCAAGGTGAGGGTGCGGAGGGAGCCCTGCCCTGCCCTAGGAGAAGCACTCCCAAACCCGACTGAGCTCTCCGAACAAGAGAGAGGAGGGTGGAACCAGAAGGTTTTGCCACTCCTTAGCAAAGCCCCAACCTTGAAGCATCTCCTGAGCTTGTGCTCCCKAAGGCGGTGGGTGGGAGGCACTGGGGACCGTCCTGGCCCTTCCTCAGCACCCAGCCAGGTGYAGGAAATGTCCCCTCAGCCTTCCCCTCGCCGAGAGGGGCTGCTGGTGCCGAAATGACAAGTGACAGCACCTCGGGCACCCCCAGCATCGCCCCTGTCCTGCAGGGCACAAGAGGGACACGGCGGCGGTTCCTGCTGCGAGAATCCCAGCTGAGGGATGCGAGCCCTGCAGGGATCCCCCGCAGCACAGAAAACCGCCCTGCGTGGAAAAGGGGCCGGTCCCGGGCTGGGAAGGAGGAGGAGAGGGTGGGTCAGTGCCTCCTGTCAGGCTCCGGAGCGCAGGCGGCAGCGGGGCTCTGCTCTGACCGCGGGCAGGGAGCCCCGCTCCGCTCCTCGCACCATGATCCTCTGGCTGTGCCTCTGCTGGGGCTTCTCCCCCTCGGCAGGACAGCCCGACTCGGAGCTGATGGCCAGGTACCTGGAGGAGCAGCTGCTGGCGGATTACAGCATCGTGGAGCAGGTAGGGTTCGAGCGGAGTTTGACTGAGAACATCAGGTGGCMGCGGCTGGTTTGTCCCCTCCTCACCAGCAGCGTTGACACGCGGGGCAGTCTGATAAAAACGCATTTATTCTACCTGTCCCTGCAGCTCAGCTCCGTGCTACAATCAGCATGGAACTGTGCTGGAGGTGCTAATCCCGGAGATCACCCTCCCCTGACGGTTCTGCTGCCCTGGGGGGTTTGCCCTGACATCCATCCCCTCTCCTGGGCTAACGGGGCGTTTCACGGGGACAAGGGAGTTAACGCAGTCCTGGCCTGGCCACGCTCCAGGCTGAGTAATTCCGAGTATTTCAGGCTCGGGGGAAAGTTTTTTTTTTCTGCCTATGGTCTTACTGTACTTGATTTTTAACTCGTGTTGGATGAAACAAACCACATGGATTTCAGCTTCTAAAATGCTTCTTGACAATGAAAGAAAAAAAAATACTCTACAAATGAGGGCTGTTAGGTTGTGTTATTGTGTGGTTTAGATTTTCTGAGGAAATGGGATTGAAAGAACAAGAAACTTTTTGGAATAGTTTGGGTGGTGGTTTRAGAGGCTGTGATCCATTTCAAGTGGAAGGTGTCCCTGCCCATGTTAGGGAGGGTGGCACTTGATGAACTTTAAGGTTTCTTCCAATYCAAACAATTCTGATTCTATAAAAGCCTGAGTTTCAGGTTTACGCTCACATCTGTTAGGTCCATAACAGATCAGATACCACGTGGGACTTTGCATCACTTATCTAAATCATCAGTTATCTAAATTTGATCAGATCTGAGAGACTCTCTAGTATCTGAGACATCCATGTGGGCCTGACAGATAAAATGCAGGAACTGTGGAATATCTGTGCCTTGCTGGAGGTCAGGTGGGATACCCCAGTGTGCCTAAAATGTCAATATTTGCCTGTATTTGGAATCTTCTGCCATGCAGTAGGTGGGAAGAGTGAGACTTTTCATGGGTATCTGTATCCATCCTACTTAGAAGAGGAAGAATGTCTCTCCAGATGCATCCACATGAGGAAATAACTTTATTGTCAATCCTGATTACTAGGACGCATATTCCTTTTGGGGGGAATTCAGCCACAAACCAACACTGTTTTACAAACCCACCTGTCCAAGTGGAGGAGAATATCCCCACCACTGCCAGTGGAGTGGTATCTGGGATCACTCACCTGCTTTAGGAGGAAAATCAGTGGCAAAGCTCAAAGAACAGGCTCATAGGGATAAAATAACCTGGTTGATGTTGCTTGAGGCAAATGAGGGTGTTTTTATGGGAGCTGTGCTGCTGGCAGGTCAGTGGCAGCAGTGATTTTCACCGAAAAGCAGTGATGTATAAACACACGTGGTACCTGGTCCCCTGGGACAGTCAGACTGAGGACAGAACACCTGAGCCTTGCTAGGATTCTCAGATGGAAACAAGTTATGAGGTCACTACCAGCAATTATTGGGCTTTAATGATGATTTTTAAAGGCTTTAAAGCTAAAAGTTTATGGCAATTTGGAAATTGCTCCATTAGATGATRCCAGTGAAGTTGCCCGATTAGAACAGTCCAATGGACTGATCACAAAACCTGCAGYAGTGCTCTGGCAGTAGTCATGAAATCCTAGGAAATAGGATACTGCTTTCTGGTGACCCTTAGCTMCTCACTGATGTCCACTGGGTATCCCCAGGACTTTAGAAGGTGTCTCTTGAAGGAGCCAAGTCATACAGAGCCTTCTTATGCAATTAATCAAGCAAACAAAATGGGTTTGTGGTGGGGAAAGATAAAACCAGGAACCAAGTTTCCAGTTTCACTGATTAGTCTTTAAAAAGCCCTGTGACCATTYCATGCAGAACAACAGGTGGATTTGTTCCAAAAATGTGAATTTTTAGTAAAAATATGCTGAGGATTATTGATCTCTCAACCTTGCCTCTGCTTCAAGCAGAATTTCCCAAGGGAGCTGTTTTCCTTTGGTCCTAATTTTATGAGATGTTGGCTAAAATAATGCAGAAGGAAATAGAAAAGATTYTCATGGATGAAACTTTAATTTCCCCACTGGGCTTTCCTGAGCTTTTCAATGCATGATATAAACAGTCATAAAATAATCTCTTTGGCAAGGGCTACTGCTGTTTCAGTGTAAACCAACAGAAAGGGCAAATCAGGTAAAAAAATACTGTTGCATTCTTCTGCTCTCTGGGGTTCCACTGACATTTTAAGAAGGCACTTGGCTTCCCTCGTTGACAAAAGACTTGCTTTGAGGAGGGACTTGATTTGGAAATGTTGCTGAGTCTCACTCCGTGTGAGAAGTCAGAGGAATTGATGAGAAGGGTGATGCAATGAATATGATTGTTCTGTCATAGGTAAAGCACTTTTTTTCATATTTTGGTCTGTGGCTGAATTTAAACATCATTATTCCMTTTTTGCATTTAACTAGTATTTTTCTGTCACTGTGCAGTAAACACCTGTGGAGAGTGTTTAGGCCACAGATCTGCTCTTGAATTAATATTTATACAGCTAAAGTTGTAACACTAATTTAAACTAGTTATAGAACCATAGAATGATTTGAGTGGGAAGGGATCTTACAGATCATCCAGTTCCAAACCTTTGCCATGGGAAGGGACACCTTTCACTAGACCAGGCTGCTCAAAACTTCATCCAGCCTGGCCTTCAATACTTCCAGAGATGTTCTCAGCATCCAGGGCCAGGGCTAAAGGCTGAGCTTCCTGCCCTCATATAGAGGGTCCCTTGCCAAGCACCATTTGCAAARCACCCAGCACCTCCTGGCCTGAGAGAGCCACATTCCACTGCTGAGCTTTGATCAGTGGCTCTGTTAATATAGAAGATATTTGGGTTTTAATTTTAACCAGAGGCACATTTGAACCTGGCCATGGGTGATCAGTCACACAGCCCCATGTCTGGGTTTAAACAAGTGTCATGTCTGCTGTAAGCTGAGTGGGCTCCACTAATCCCTTTAACTCTTTGCAGGTTGCTCGCCGTGTCCCAAGRCAGGCCAAATTCCTCCAGAGGCTGGTATGTATCACACCCTGTCTTTATTTTTCCTCATGGGAACAATTCTTTCCTTGGATATGTGTGTGTCCCTGTGCCCAGGAATGAACTATGCCATGGTAGAGTGAGATTCTGGGTAACAAAATTTAAAAAAAAAAAAATCTTCATTTTGATCAATGCAACAGGTGCAAGTTCTTCTAACATTTCCCAATCCATCTTCTGAAGCCCAGATTTGGAAAAAGAACTCCTGATGTTAGAAGTCTTATCCATATAGTGAATATGAGCCTGATGAAATCTCACTGGATTTGAAGAGCAAGGAAGGATTTGCTTTGAAATTTGAAGATCTCTGTTATTTTCTGACAAAAATCTACTGAAGAAAGGAAGAAAACAAGAAAGCCAATATCCTTCTTTCAACATGACAATCTAGGATTTAGATGTAGAGAGGAAGCCAGTGGAATTGCTGTTCATGGCCAGTTATTTTTCTGGATTTACTGGAGACTTCCCAGTTGAGAACTGGTAGAACTCATTTCACACCCTGAACAGACATCACTTTAACAGCTTCTGGTCCCCTTGATCTTTGACAGATTGGACTCAGCAGCCTGGAGAGAAACTCTCAGGCTTATTACCAGTTTATTACTTCTAATCTGAGGGTCAGTCAGTTTCTTTCGATGAAAACAATTGATAAAGGCAAAAATACAGAATGGATTTCACATATCTTCAGCTCTTTTTCTGTCTTTCCAAATAGTTCATGTAAACAAGCATAAAACAATTTGTTTGGGGAGAAAATTTCAGCTGCTAGTTCATCATTAAAACCAGGACACCTCCACAAAGCATCCAGACAACCTGCCTCATCTGCTAATCTGCTGCCTTGGCATTCCCTCACTTAATTTTTAATAGGGATGATAAACCGTGGTAATAACAACATCAAACAAATGGTTTGTTTTGCTTTTTTTTTCTTTTGTGCTGTCTCTTATTTTTTGAAAGCCGTAATAAAAAGTGCAGAAAACAAACAGACATTTGCACAGCTGTAAGTCAAAGCACCAGGCACTGATGGATTGTGCAAGARCTCCAGGGAATGCAGCACAGGAATCCCAGACTGGAACTTGGGCTGCCTGCCCAGCCTGACTGAGCAACCTGTTTGGAAATGGCCTGTGCCCCCACARTTTATATTTTCTGTTTAGGAATAGCAGCTGCCTTCCAGGGATGGGAAGATGGAACATTTTTTTCATCCTCAGCTATATGTGATGCCCTTATTCAGTGTTTGATTTGTCCAACCAGGAACAGGCAGGGGTGTTCAATGTCTTTTGTTGTTGTTTTTGCCATTCCTCAGCTTGTAAGGATATCAGAAGTGGAGCTTGTTCAGTGAGATAGAGATYTGCCCCATCCCTGGAAGTGTTCAGGGCTTGGACAACCTGGTCTRGTGGAAGGTGTCCCAACCCATGGCAGGGGGCTGGAATTGGACCATCTTTAAGATCCCTTCCAACCCGAAGTATTTTATAATTCTATAACAGACATCAGCTGAAGCCAGCAAAGACTGGATTTATTAAAAAAAAAAAAACAAAAAAAACCAACAAAGTGATGCATTTTTTTTCATATAAAATATCATTAAGCTGGGCAATCCCTTGCTGCAAGATGTTGTTGATGTTAAAAGTTTACATGGATTCCAAAAGGAGCTGTGTAAAGTAATAGAAGAAAAAGCCCCAGAATACAAATATACCACCAAGATTCCACCCTTGACTCAGGAGTTCCTTCAGCCACAAATTACTGAAAATTGAGAGAGTATTTCTGAGCAGTRTTGGTGCAGGTTGGACTGATTTTACACTCTTCTCTGAGCAAGTACTGTTGGTCTCTGTCAGTGACAGATTACAGCATTAGAATGCTTTTGTTCTCACCCAACACAACCTTTCTCATTGTTGCCATAACTAAGGGCGTGTTCATGTTCTGTGTCACATTTGAAAAACTTTCTGAGTTCTTATGAGTCCACCAGTGCATTCACAGTGCCAGACAGGTCATTGCAAAGCCACTTGTATTTCAAGGCAAAGGGCTTCATCCTCTTTAGCTGCTGAGTTGCCAGCTATATACAAACCGACAGCTTATGAGGAACTGCAGCACATGAGGGGGAAGTCAGGASGTCTGAACCCAAAGAATTTGCTGTAGTTTTCAATTCTTTCTGTAACTTCTGTCATTAAATCCTCTGTGTCCCTTGCTATGCCATAGGTAATTATTGGAATGGAAGACTGAATGAAGCATCAGCTCATTATATCTGAAAACATTCATACAAACCCACTATCAATGAAAACTCCCCATCCTCTCCACCTTCAGGATGATGAGACTGGAAAACCATGTCTATGTATCAGGGAAAGTCCTAAGAACACAGCAAGATCTAGTTCTTCTAATTAACAACAATTAATTAAGCAATGGTCTGAGGTTGGGATGTTAGATCTGAGCAGGAGTGCTCTAGTCTTGATCCATAGACCAATCTCATTGATCTGCCTGAAATCAGTGAGGTGATTCCTACTCATCTCTTGCCATTGTGCCCCATGTGAGCTGAGCAGGACGATCATTGACACTGAGCACATCATCRTTCCCCAGCTGTTAAAATCTATCCCATTTAGGTTCATCTGAGACACATTATCAGCCTTTCCAAGCCTTGGAAATGTGGGCAGGCAGGGCTTTATGCCAAGTCTGTTGGTAGCTCTGTGYTTGTTTCCTGTAGATTCTCATTTTTCTGTTTGCCTGGAATTCACTGGTCCAGCAGCTTGGTTAGCTGGATGCTCAGTTTCTTCTAATGCCATCAGCTACTGCAGAAATGTTCTTTTTTTCAGACTCAGACAAACAGTTGCTCCCTTTCTTAAGCCATTTGCCAAAATTATTTTTGTTCTGAAAGAAAGCCTGGACATGCAGCTGAAGAGCCTGCTCTTGCCCTCACAAGTCTTACGTGACTGTGAGTTTTTATCAGCCTCAGTAGGAAGAGTCTCACTCTATTTGGCTTAGTGAGGTTGCTCCATATTTGCAAAGTACTTTACCCTTTATCTCCCTTCTGCTTTTGAGGGYTGGGTCGTTGATTGTTTAAGTCAAATGCACAAATTTCTTTTTTTTCTAGGGCTGCTAACAGTTAAGTACAGTGACGTATTCCAGGAAGAAAACATTTGGGCTCCATGGAGATACTGCTGTCAAAAAAATACATTAGTCTGTAGAAATGCTCCAACTCAGGACTTGTGCACGAAAACACATTCCCAAGAAGCAGAAATTGGCTTTCAGCTTCCATTGCTACATCATGTGTCATTCACTGCYGTCTCTGCTGGAAGGAGTCCAGTGTGGGCTAAAAAGCTTAAAATGTTTTGCTTGAGATGTCACAGTGTCAGTGTTTTTATGAAGCCTCTTCCATCCTTTGGCCCAGACTTCCAGGATGGATTCTCAGCAGAGGAAGGCTCAGTTGAGTCCACTGACAGCAGTTTTTTTGTTTACATAACTCATGGATTTGACTGGATGAATATGAAGGTGCTGCTTCAYACATGGTGATGTCAGTCTTTCAAGAAGTCTTCCATCTGCTCTTGTGCACAGGGCAGGGTCTATGACACAGTTCTGGACCCCATGGGAACCTATTTTGGGTTTCTCCTTCCAGGCCACAAGGGAATAATTCTGATCCTCTCACACAGTCAGGGTTGAAGTCTTCAGTTTAGGACACAGATGGATTTTGTCAGGGTGTTTCACAACTTAAAGGCTGGCATAAGCAGAGCTCTCAGACCCTTCCCTAGCACTGGGGAATCTCTGTGGCCTCTGTACATGAACAAAGGCAGCCCCACATTCCTGATTTACCTTCTCACATGAGATTTTGAGGACAAGCCCACCGTGCCTGCTGCTGTCAGGAGGTCTAATACTCATCGGGTGGGAGTTTGCTTGCACACATTAAACATTAAATCCATCAAAACACTGCAGGGGTGAGTTATCCAGCTCTCTGTTTAGAGGTGACCTCTTAATTCCTACAGGAAACCAGGCCTCGGATGTCTGAGTTCCACGTSAGATCCACGATCATTTCCCGGTACGCTTTCACCACCGTGTCCTGCACCATGGTGAACAGCGGCTCTGAGGCACGAGAGGCRGTGTTTGAGATGCAGATCCCAGCTGCAGCTTTCATCTCCAACTTCACCATGTAAGTCAGCAATGGACAGACCCAGTCCATGGATGCCAGCTCACTAAATTCAAATCCTCAATGTAAACAGCGAGGAAAACTATTTTATTTCCCATCTGAGTGTCTTTTAACAACTTCCTTCTCCTCCTCTCTCTGATTTGAATGAGAAAAATCTCTCTAAGGCCTCAAAAAYCTTTCCAGAGAAAATTTCAGCAACACTGGCACATATATTTATCTCACYTGATTGGCTGTGATGCCTAAGAACCTTCCTATTATTCCACGTTCTCCACATTGTTAATGCAACAGAAGTCAATTCTGACCAGCAGATAGGTTCAGTGGCTGCTAGAGGTGTTCTGTGAATGATAAACCAAATAGAGGGCAACCTCATACTGAAATGACTAATAAATTGAAGTCTTGGTCTCAAAAAAATTTGGTTTGATCATGTTCAAATCCTCTCTACTGCACAGCTTGGGGCCACAGCTTCAGGCCTAACCGAAGGGGATAAGGGACCCACTCTGTAATATTTCCATTTGGACTGAAGTGGAGGAATAACTGACCTTTGCCTTTGTAGTAAGCTGGTATTTCCAGCCAAGGAATTTCTGAGTTGGCTTCTGTCTCAGAGTTTTGGGTGAACTCGGGAGAGTGACACCAGCAGCACCCTGAGACTGTTCACATGTGCACAGTCTGTGAATTCACCTGCAGAAAATGTGCACCTGCCACTGTCCTTGGGTGCAGAGTGACCACAATGACATTTCTGGTCTCTCCAGGAGCATTGGCAACAAGACTTATTATGGAGAGGTCACGGGGAAAGAAAAGAAAAACAGCAGCAATGACAATGAAAGGCACAAGAAACCTCCGAGCCCTACAGAAGGAAGGTGAGTGTTGTGCATTTGGCTGTGTTCTGGGAAGGGATGTACTCTCCTCTCCTGCCACCTTTATCTTGGCTGTTTTAGCATATCTGTCCATGGATTTATAGGAAGGAGAGCCAAATCATGTGTTATCTGCATGGCCTGGTGTCATTTCTATAGTCCAACCCATGTAAAATTGTATGTGGCCTTTTCTAACCCCATCACACAACTTTTTAAGTTACAAGATGGTCTGGGATGAAGATGAGGGAAAGAATTCTTTTTACTTCCTGAATAACAGAAAAGAAAATTAAGGTGCTGTTGTGGATGGACAGAATCATCCACTTCACTGAAGAGAGAAGCAACAATATACTTTATATTAATAAAGTATTAAATCAACAAAGTTCAATGGCAAATGCAAGACTGGTTTGACAAGAYCTGATGGGAATGTTCACTTTATTTGTGGGGGACAGGGTCAGGCGAAACCATCATGGGGAGGTGAAGGAGGTAAGGTGTGAAGTGTCTGAAGGTGTCTCTGGATTTTTCTCCCAGGGAGAATGGCTATGAAACGTTCAAAGCCTCCGTGTTCATCCCCCGCAAGATGCAGGCCAGGTTTGTACTGCACTACGAGGAATTGCTGCAGCGGCGCCTGGGGAAATACGAATACACCGTCAGCGTCCGGCCCCGGCAGCTCGTGGGGAGGCTGMGAGTGGAGGTCAACATCCTGGAAAACTCGGGAATTGTGTCCCTGGAGGTGCCTCCCCTGAGGAACAGCAAGAACAAGGGCAACGGGAAAGCTGAAGGTAAGGAGAGGTTTTATAATCTGTGGTTTTGTTACTTGTTCGCTGCTCAAGCAGCGGCCAGCAAGCGCTGGATCTGTTTTTTTCTCCATGGCTGTGTGGTATCTGTGCATAAAAGCCTGGGAGGACTTTGAAGCTTAATGAATATAGGGCTGATCCCATTCTTCTCAAAAAATAGGACTTTTTTTTTTTTTGGCTATTGTCTTTAAGAGCTTTGAACTGGGCCTTCAGGCCTCGTGCTTGGCGCTGGAGCAGGCTCTGCCTTGGCCTCAACATCTCCTGGGAACTGTTTATTTTAAGTGAATTGTTTTTCCCATCCATCCATGCCAAGGCAGATAGGAAATCCTGCACTTCAGAACAKGGGAAATTCCAAGAGGAAAATCCATGTTTTGCCAAAGCACTAAGTGCTGTCTGAGCATCTGCTGTTGCCCTCAACTGTCCTCACCTACTGCTCACTGTGTAAAGGTAATTTTTCTTGTGGAAACCATCAGTGAAGGCACAGGATCCTGTGATTGCTACATGCTGACAAAAAAAAAACAAAACAAAAACAAAAAAAAAAGGATGGAAGGAGGATGTAGAGTCATTTGGGACTTGACCCTCAGTCACCCCAAGCAACACAGTGCCAGCAAAATCAGTGGAGCTGTTCGTGTCTACCACAGAAAGATCCTAAAGCATGTGAACTGGAGCTAAGCTGATTGCTCAGTGGGATCCTACTGATTTCATCCAAATCACAGTGAGATCAAGGGTCTCAGTGACTTGGGCTATCTTCAGGTCAAGCCTCATTAGTCTCTGTGTCCTACATCCACGAGCCGAGTGATAAATGTGCTCTGCTCCCCATCAGGAGAGGCAGGAAACCTTTTTCACCCATCAGGGGATATCACAGTGCATTGTGGCAAATGGTTTCCTGCAAAACATCTGGCTCTGATCAAGGTTAGAGACAGACTGAGCAGAGCAAACACACTGTTGGTGCAGTGCAGTATGGAAATTCCAGCATGTAAATGACATGCAGGAAAAACTCATGTAAAAGTCACTATCCAAATGGCAATCTGGGAGCTCTGACATTCTTGACACCATGCTTCAGATTTCAAACAACTAGTATAAAAATGGGCCTGAGCTGTAGGATTCCACAACCTTCCCTAGCCAATAAAATCTATATAAAATATGTGTCCCATTGCAGGATGGTAATGCATCCAAAGCTCAGATTCCCTGTGCTTGATCTGTGTTCAGAATAAAATTAGAGACTTTTTCTGTCTGGAATCATCCCATGTAGTTGTTGATGATATTCCAGCTGACTATCATCTCTCAAATTAGATCCCAAAAGCAAACCATGAAAGCCATTAGCTCCTCCCTGCAAAGCCTTCTTGCTCATGTGACACCTAAAGACCCAAGGGCATGGGATCTGCACATCCAGTGAAATCTCCAGGGAAAGCTGTGGGTTTTTAAGTGAAAGACGGATGAATTTTAAGTCTTACATTTACAGAGCAAATGCTTGGCACAGTCTGTAAACTGGGAGTAAACCAGGAAAAAGTGTCTGGTCTCTTCTTGGAATCCCATGGCTTAAAACTCTTCAGCACCACTTTGCTGGGAGAGCATGGAAGCAAAGGATTGTGGTGCCCCAATTTAGGGGCTGTGATATAAAAGGTGATTGCAAAAGGAGCAGAGGTCTGAACAGTGGAAAATGGTACTGCCTGACTGGTTTGAGTTTAAATATGTCGTGAAAACGCTCTTCCTCAATTTCCTATGTCTAAGCAGATGTCTATAGTATCTCACAGTTAATGATAAAATACAAGATTTTGATGAAGTATTAATTAATTATTTGAGCATATTGGATGAAAAGCATATTGTGCCATCAAGCCCCAGAAGGCAAGGGTAACCCAGGCTGCTGTTAWTAGATCCYTTGGRGCAGATTAGAGTGAAATGAMACTGAACAATCAGTGTTTGCAAATTTACACATGTAGCATTTATTTTAGAATTATGAGGTTGCACAGAAAAGCAGGTATGTTTTGGTTCTTACTATCTAGAGTAATATGACTGTATAAAACCATAAAAATAACASTTAAGAAAATGGACAAGAGTAGAAAGATCTCACCAYCTGAAAGACTCAGAACAAAACTTGGTTGTTGCAATTTGAGTGTCGGTTGGTGAAAGTGGTGGCCACAGGCCAGATCCATCAAGTGGTGAAAGAAATCCTAGAGAAACCCACAGAATGCACAATCTGTTGGGTCATTTATATTCACTCAAGTTCAGGTGGGAAYRCCCAGGTACCTCCCTTGAGGTGGGGAGTTTGGAATGGATGAATGAATGTTGTGGATCAGGGACACCTGGATGATGGAATGTTGTGGATSACCTGACACTTTGACACCTTYTAAGATGATACAGCTGCCTATWAAATCAGCCCAGCTGAGTCCATTGTGTCCCATCATGGCCCATCAGCAGAGTGAACACCTTCAGGCTCTGTGTGGATGTCCCAGCATTGYCCCCAGGSGAGTTATCACAGCTGAGGTCACCTGATAAGGACAAAGAGACCAAATTCCCACCTCTCAGGGTTCTCCTCTTTCCTTATCTGGTCCAGCAGCAGCTGCAGCCTGAGCTGGGCTGTGCTCACCCTTGGCATCTGCATGGGTGCTTTGCACATCAGCAGCATCCCTGGAATGTTTGAGCCACCAGTGTCTTCCAGTGTCACTTGTGGATTCATTCTCACTTGGCTCTTAGAAAGTCTTGCATCCATCCTCTCTGAATATGGAGCAGAGACAATGTGATGACAGCTCTTTCTAGGATATTTCCATTGAGAGTAAATCCTGCTCACATGGCTCCATCTGGGAGTTGTATTTTTCCCAAAGGAAGGTATTAGGCATGTGAGTTTTGGAAAATGATCTTTTGGCATGTGCAGGTGGTGTCTTCTGTCACACACAACACCGAAAACAGGAGGCATTGAGGCCAACCATCCAAACCTTCTCTGGCAACCTCAGAACAGAGCCACTTTCTGAATGATGGGCTGGATTTTGCCCTCATCACGTTCCTCCAGTGTAGCTGTGTGAGAACTCATCATGGGCTTGGGCAGGAGACACTAGGGTGCTTGAGAATGACTGTTTCTTTCTGAAGGCAAAGGTCTTAGAAAGATTTTTGTTTCTTACAGCAGCTGTCTGTAAGTTTCCACATGTTAACGGAGGATGAACTTTGCATTTGAGCTCTAATCCCAGCTCTGCCAGACTCCAAAATAATTTAGGTTTAACTGTTCATCTTGTGAGGACAACAATTTCATATGGAAAACACTTTTTCCTGCTCTGTTTACTTTTTCAGCTGAGTTTAGTGGAAAGTTTGTCTGAAGGCTCTACTAACTCCCTCAGTGTGAGCACAAAACCAGCCCAAGCATTTGGAGCTCATCCATGCTCTGGACTCTGAAGTATCTCATAGATTTTTCTGTCTCTGTCACTTGTTTAAAAAGAACAAGGCCAATAAACAGAGGAGAGTAATTGTGATCCAGATATCAAGTGCTGCCTAAAAAAAGAAACCTGGGGGAAGGCATAAAAACTGTGTTCAAGAATATAAAAATCTGCTGCAAGGAGGAAAATGATAGTGTGCCTTCTGTGTCAGTAACAGAAAGAAGAAGTCATGGGTTTATAATCTATGAGGAAAAATGTAAATTAGATATTGAAAATGTATAACAGTGAAAAAAGTGAAACTCTGGAAAGGACTGGCAAGTGCAGGCACTGAGTTTCCATTACTAGAGGTCTGGAATGTTTCCTGGTTCTATCATAAAAGTAGGAAGGGATGTAGTTTGGGAACATGAGATGAATTAGAAAAGGTACCTTCCAAACCTGATTTTTGTTATTTCAAAAAAAAAAAATTGGGTTTTTTTGGCCTTTTCTAGCAGACTTTATTTTTTTAGGTGGTTTTTTTTTTTTTTTTCTGTTTCGGAGATGGAGATGAGTGGCTATGAAGATGATGTGAGGGATTCCTCAGCAATACTTGTCATTTGCAATGGCTGTGTGAGACAGCCTTGGAAACTTCCTCTTCAGAGATCTTTAAAGCACTGTTTGTGTCACAAGGGATGACATTTATCACCTCCAGGGAATGTTTTGAGGAGAAATAGAGGGAGGCAATGTGATCCACATAAAGCACCTAGATTCCACATTGCTTTAGAAAAGAGGTTATGTGTGAATATGTCCATTTAACAGGTGGGGAAATTGAGGCATGGACTTGCTGCCTAACTCAGCTGATTTCTGATGGTCCACAGAAGCATTAGAACTGGAACTAATGCATTTGTGGACCAGCATCCATCATTGTATGGATCAATCATCATTGTATTTATGGCAGAGAAACATAGAAGTGCTGCCCAAAGGCCATGGTCATGGATGTGCCAGAGGAATAAGGGGGGAGCTTCTATTTCCAGCATGGCACTGATTGTCACTGACCCCAGTGTGATGAAACCAGGCAGCCTAACCCACAGCAGGCTTTCCTTTCAGCAGCTGAGAAGAGAAACCCTCAGATCAGAAAATGTAAATAAACTTTAAAGCCATTTCTATATATTCTAGACATTTCCCACACCCTGGCAGTTAAATGGGATTTCTGGAAGMAATAGAAGACAGATGGAAAATTCAAGGAGGCAAATACAAGCAGATCTGATGCATTATGTATTGAAAACATATTGCATCTGTTGATTCATCAGATCAAAGGGCAGCTATAAAAATAAAAACAGCTCAAGACTGAGGTAAAATCTTATAGCTATGTTGATTTACAACTTATCTTTGCCAGGAGAAATCTGAAATGTACACGGATTTTAGAAAAAATGTCAAAGCTCTGAGTAATCATTTTACAAACCCCCTCTAAGATCCAACACTRGTGTCTTTATGTGATTTCTGTGTATTGGCTGGGACATCTCTCTCTTTTTCCATCAGGATRGATGGATTGGAACTGGCACAGAATGAGAAGCCGTGATGCAGTCAGTTCTTGACTTTACTGAAATTGAGTGGTATCTGTCATTCAGTCTCTTTGCACAAGGCTTTTRCTGAGGAGTTTGTTTCACAGTCCAGGTGCTCTAACTGTAATTTACCTGTGTAAAAGTTGGGCSTGTGATAAAACCCTTTCCTATCTCAGTAGAACAGTCTTGTGCCTTGTCTTCTCAAATTCACTCACAGGACAGCCGTAAAAGTAAAGCCACATCATCAAAAAGTAGCATCCTAGGGTGCTTTTGATTTGTGAATTTTACTGTCATTCATTTGTCTAGAGGAGCCTAGATTGTATATAGCACTTCATAATAAGAGCAACAGATTTGGCTAATCATTTAATAAACCCACGGGGACCCTAATCCTGGCATTTCCATGGACTTTGGGAAGTCAGGTAAGTTAGGGAACCACTCCATGCCTCAATTTCCCCTCTTGTTAAATGGACATAATAATATATTTCTGGTTCTTTAATTCACTGTGGGGTCTGGATGGGAGCTTGTGTTCAATGCTGCATACAGATGTCACATTACTTTTCCCTAATGCTGCTCAAAGCCCTTTAYAAAGGTGAAGTGCCACTGCTCTTTACATAAACAGAGTAGTAGAAACCCCTGGAGTGGAGTTTTTCCAGACTGCCTACACCTTGTCATTAACAATACCAATCCCAATTTATTGTTAATTAAAATTGTCCTAAAGCAGATGTCTGTCTGGCCAGGTGTACCATACCCTAATCTCTGACTATCTTAACCTGATCTCCACTTTCATAGTTGAGCCTAGAAAATAAGCTTAGATGTAGATATTTGCATTGTGAACACCTCAACTGAACCTCCCTCATCCCCTGTTTTCCCTGCCACACCACAGATTTCTTGGGCGTTTTTGGCAAAGATTTGAGATTTCCCCTCAGAGTATAATTAAGCAGCTGATTCCTATCAATTCTAATCAGCCCAGGAGCAGACCTGATAGAACTTCTGTGTCTTGTGGGAGTGTTGGAATAATTACTATAAAAGCTGAAGCACCCAAGAACAACTTCAGTTGAAAATCTATTTTGGTGTTTTCAGTACTCGATAGGATAAGGGGAAAGTTCTCAAAATCTGGARAAGTTTAGGGGCCAAATCTGACCTTTGATCAGTCTCATGTAAGGATCCCAAAGGGGTTTGGAGGGAATGAACAGCTGGCAAAACAAAAGAGGATAAGGTGGAATTTTGTTTATATAAAGAGGCAACAGGGAACTTCCACATCCCTCAACTTTAGAGAATGAGCACAGGTAACAATACAAGGAGACTTTCCTGCAGGGTGACTCAGACCTGAATTCTTGTCTTTCTCTGAGGTGCCCTCTGCAAGGCACATCCCTCTTTATTGATTCAGGAAGGGGTTTTTGGAGTTTAGGATGAGTTACATTTTAGGGATGCAGTTTGTGTGACTGCACTGGCAGTGTTGGATTTTGTCTGAACTAGACTGAAATTGCAGTGACTATAATGATAACTCTTGCTGAACATAAAGACAGCTGAGGTGACTTGTTAAAATGTAGACTTTACATATAAGACATTTGTCAGATCAAGGGATCAATCACTCAGATCATTCCCACCTCACACGCCTGCAGTACCTCTGAACATGCCACCTCAAGAATTCTTTAYAATCAGTGACAAAAAGTCTACAGTGTGATTCATCTAACCCTGGAGAAAACGTTTAAACAGGTCAGATGAATCATACTTGCATTGACTGGCAGGATCTCAGGTGTTGGATCTGAATTCTGGATGAATAGATCTGGCTGGAATTAACAGCATGTCTGAGGTGGTGTGTTTGGTCAAACAGAACTGAACACAGKAATTGTGTGCAAACATTTATATCACTGATGGCATTGCAATATGGGTTTCAATTTAGAATTAGTTGGAATTCATTATTAAGTTCTTATTTTATCACAGGAGAGCTGAATTTTCAGTCTCAGTAAATCACTGTGCTGTTGACCTGGCTCCATGGCAATATCACCTGTGCTGTGCTTTGACATCTGAAGACAATGGGAAACACCTGTAATATTGTGTTTTTTTATCTCAACAGGTGATGTGTCTCCTCCWCCCTCTACTGTCATTGGGCACACCAAAACCTTAGCTAAGATTACATTCAATCCCAGTGTTGTTGAGCAAACCAAGATTGCCCGAAATGGAATTYTGGGAGACTTCATCATTAGATATGATGTCAGCAGGGAGCTGAGTGTTGGGGATGTTCAGGTACTGTACACATAATTCATCTTTTCTGGTTTATTACCTGTACCCAAGATGGTTCAATTGTCTTGCCTGCTCCAAATTCCTGGAAAATACTTTCCAAGTGAAGGCTATGCTGCCATCTTGTAAGAACTATCCAAAATAAAACCAGGAAATTGGCAGCCATAAGACGGACTTAAAACCTTACTACACCGAGCTTATTTTTTGTGTCTGCTTTTCAATTTCCCAGTATACTGGCTGTACACATGTGGATACGAGGCCAGTTTCTCAAGCTCATGTCGTGGTTCTGATCTGTGGGCACGTATTGTATCCTTGCTGCATTTGGGAGGAAACCCCAATGTCAGCCCTGGGAGGAGATGTGGAGAGCTCCAGTTGGCTCATCCARTCTGGATAAACAGTGGACCAGAATTAAGAGGGAGCATTCATACCTCCAGTATAGACAGAGTTACTGAAAGCATCCAAATATCCCATAAAGATGTGTGTGGAACATTGCATCACCATCTACCTTTGATTCCTGACTCCCTTGCTCTTCTGCAGATCCTCAATGGGTATTTTGTGCACTACTTCGCCCCCACAGATCTTCCCCCCTTGCCAAAGAACGTGGTGTTTGTGCTGGACAGCAGTGCTTCCATGGTGGGGACAAAGCTGAAACAGGTGAGCTCCTCGTGTTTATGATGGACTGGTTGGCTCTGAGGTGGCAAAGCTTGGTTCAGATTTTGTCTTACCATTTTTATTCTGCAAGATGTTTATGTGTGAAGGGAGAAGTGGCTCTGAAGGCACCTTGAGGTGAGATGATTCGCCTGCAGTAAATCTGAGAAATTACCATGTTAATGGGAATGGGATGGGAACAAGAAATTGAGAAGGATTCATCACTCTGTAAAGGTTTGCACTGCCAAAACTGAGCATAGGMTTGTCCTGGGCAGTTCTGTTCTGAGTGGCTTGAAAAGAGGCAGATTAGGGAGAATTCCCAGCAAAGTGCACTCAACAGCACAGAGAAGATACTGCTTCCTTTAAATTGCCTTGGTAAAACACTTAGTGATGTATAACTCAAGAGGTTATGCTGAAAAAAATCATTTTGTCCTCTTTGGGAATCTGAGTCTTTCAGAACAAATCTCAGATGTTTTTTCAGGGCASAGACCTTAACGTGAGCCACCATGCCAAGCTGAAGAGCACATCAAATATAAATGGAATWTGGATTCTGTGGATCCCAGCTATGTTCCCCAGTGACTGGGGRAGAAGATGACACTGATCAAAAGAGTTGTTAACAAACATTCCTAGTGCTTTGCTGAATGAGGTCTCAAATCACAATGCCTTTGAATTTGGGTGAAGTTCTGCAGACAGAACCTGRCTCTTGAGTTTCTGTTATCTTCCTGATGAAAAATGTCCATCCTGGGTCTCAGAACMAACAGTTCATGCCCCCAGTCCTGCATGCTGGAAGCAGACAGTCAATGACCAAGTGTTAAACCAGGGAGATTAACGCTCCAAAGGGCTTTGGTGTTTTTGTGAGCTGCACAAGTAGCTGGCAGATTAACCCTGCACTATGAGAACCTTTATTTTTCCTCCTGGGTATCAGTGTTTCTTTTCATTTCAAGAAATAACACAGCCATTAACCCCTGAAGGTTTACTTCAAGCCTAGGCAGTTCCTGCTACTAAACATGCACGGACCTCAGGCAAATTAGCTACAGAGAGGTTCCTCTTGAATCTGAAGTCAGAGAAATGTCTATTCAGAGCCTTTGTTGAGGATGTACCCAATTTTTTGCCTGTTATCTCAGTATTTTCTTTTTATGAAGAACCCCTGGTAGGTTGTGGGGAGGTTTTGTGTAATGGCAGCACTTCTCTTCCTTTGATTCTCAATTGATTTGATTCTCAATTGATTGAATTGATTGATTCTCAATCCTTTGATTCCAGCTGCTCCAAAAAATAGAAATTTWTGGAGTTATTATCTAAATCATAAAAACCCCACATAGATTATTCAAGAAAAGACCAAAATTTAGGACAGGCAGAAAAATAAACSTCTCTTAGTACTCTAGGAAAGTGTGATCAATTCCAGCCATGTCTGCTCAGTGTGCTTTTTACCCAGTTGTTGATGTTATTGAGATGTTTATTAAATTACAGACAGATTCCCTGGTGGAAGGATACATCTGAGCAGAGGAAATGTCTCCTTTTTGTTTTTTCTCTTGGACTCTCACAGCTGTGGTGATGTGTAGAGAGCTGGGAAATCCCATGGGACTGTCTTTCCTCATTTTCCTCTACTGAGTCACATGCAAGGTCAGCTAAAAATACAGTCAGAAATTGTAAAGAGTGCTCTTGCAGGTCAGCTGCAGTGACTATGGCAAAGGACGATTTTTAGGATTGTGTAGGCAAGGGTGAGAAACATCAGCTGTGCACCTTTTTCTGTAGTAACTGGAGAAGTTTTGTACTCTTCAGTCACCTGCCTTCACGACTTCAATGGCAAAGTGACTCAAGGATTTAATGCATCCTGCAGTTCCCACAATCCAGTTGCAAGTCATTCATCTTTTCGTCTCCTGAGGTTTTCTTTTTCCAACATTAATTTTTATTTTTTGCYATCCCTTTCTTCCTAAGATATCTCAGACTTCAAATCAACAAGATGCCCAGTCGCAAACACATACAGTGAGACTGGTTGATTAGCTTCAATTAAATCATTGGAGTTGTTCAAAAAGCATGTGGATTTGGCATTTGGGGACATGGTTTAGTGGTGAACACAGTGGTGATGGCTTAATGATTGGACTCTATGATCTTAGGTCTTTTCCAGACTTAACAATTCTATGCTTCTGTGATTAAGTCCCTTGAGATATTCCCCTCACATCACTAAGAGATGTGTTAGCTTTGAGGGGAAGACATTTCTGCTCTGTTTTCACAGCCCCTGAGCTCTGCTGATATCCAGCAGACTCTGATGTGTTGCAGCAAACTCCACTGAGCCTTTGCTACAGTCTCCTTTYAGCACTGGCAGGGACATAAAGCTCAGGAAGAGAAAATTCTTGAATATGATGATAAAAAAACATCCTCGTGAGCTCAAGGCTTTGCACATCATTTCTGCTGTCCCACTGGCAAGGAAAATGCAGTTTTTATCCTCATGAACTTTGTTTGCAAAGARACAGCAAGTTCTGTGTGGAATAGTTGTTTCTAACAGCCAGGAGAACCTGGGCAACAGGTTATATCTGCAGRGTTTACTGAGAAACAAAATTATTTTTCCCTTGAGCAATCTGCCCTGCTGATTTTATGGTACCTTTGGCCAGGTAGAAGGGGACAAAGCAGTTTTACRTTTGTATAACCTGGAGAAAGAGGGGTTTGTTATAGATTCGCTACCTTSTGATTGCCATAATTGCACCTAGCTACACTAAACATGGTGAAAAAGAACAGTGGTTTTAGAACAAGCAGTTTCCAAGCTGTGAATATGTCCACAAGAGGATGAATTTGCAGGTATTTTGCAGATGTGTAGTAAAATAGAGTTGTTTCAACCAGAGATTAATTTCACCTTACCTTTCCCACAGGCAATAAATGCCACACACTCAGTTACGCATTTGGCTTCACCGCAAGCCTGGCAACTTGTCMGTGGTGCTGTGCCAGACTGTAATTTGCTCTGAGGTTAATTGCTCCAGCAGGAGCCCAGCTGAAACTGGGACCTGCTGGGCATTTGCAAGTGCTTCAGTTTATTTGTCTGTGCCTGTTCAAGGGGCACTGTTGGTAGCCTTGGGTCAGTGCTGGAGCTCTGCTGAGGATCCAACCCCTCAACCTCTGTGCCTCACCACAGATCCCCTTGGGAGTTTCAGGTGGTGAGGGTGCAGACAAGCACCTGAACACTCAATGTTCCCCTTCCAAACTCCTCTGACTTCTGCTGGGTGCTGCAGAACTGGCTGTGAGCCTGTTGACTGTTAGTCCAAATAATAGCTGCTGCCCAGGAGAACTGCCTTAAGTCGCCAGGGAACTTTGGAAAAAATGCTAATTCTAATTACAGCCTTTAGAGGGTTTAAAGCTACTGTGAAGAGGAAAGTTTTGTCAGGTTTTCCATTTCTGCTGGAAAGAAACAACCTGAGAGAATGCAGAAGAGCTGCCTGCAGCACCAACAGCTTCMTGCAGCTTCCTCCTGCTCAGGAATACACCACAGCAGTGTTATCTCAGCCCTCTCTGGAGGGGTGAATAKGGAATATGGGAACTATTATGGTAAATAAGACATCAGATTCATGTAGGCTTTATTTGCTCAAAGCAAATAAAAATAAAAATTCTCTTCCAAGAGAAATGGAAGTACTTATCACACRGAAAAATAATCTGCTTAACTGTAAAACTATTAAATAATGACAGGGCCATACTGAGAAACAAGCAACCTTCAGAGAAAGATGCCCTCAGGTATTCAAGACATGGAGTATCTGCTTCTGGTCTCAGGACTAAMARCCAATTTTACTTCATGYTGAGGTAGAAGAARTAGGGACARAATTTCCCAGGAAGATCCCAGRCYRCCTATAAAGTGCACATCCTTTAAYTGGGTYCAGAGYAAATRGKATGCAAAGRTGAGGGCTAAGTTTGGCATGGAAAWGCTGCTGAGCCTTGAACTTAAAACACATGAAGACATTGAGAGCTCTCCCAAAGGTTTCAATTGGACCATCACTGAATTCATCAATGGATGAACTGAAAACTAATGCTGTTGATGTGCCAGACACAGCCCAKTGACCACCAGATGAGTCTGCAGTGAAATGGAAGTGGCTAAATCAAGTTGGGAAGTCAGTCTGTAGATTGGGGTCATTGAGGTTTAAGGTCAGGCACAGCTCTTGGTCTGAGACTGGGATGAGAGCCCAGGCTGGAGCTTAAATGGGCAGGAGAGTGGGTGGAGGCCCCAGCTGGGGCTGGGCAGAGACATTAAAGTCTCTTGRTGTCCTCAAAGCTCTGGCAAGTGTRTGAAACTCAGTGAAGTGAAAAGTTTCCTTAGTAGTCCTTTCCAAGCTGGAATTAGGGATTTTTTTTCCAGTTGCTGGAGCAACACCTGGAAGCTAGACCTGGCTTCTAAGTGTGTTTTCATCATGGATCTGTTGTGTGAATTTAGGTAGGTTATTTCCTTTGCCTGTGCTTGTCTCTTTTGCAGAGTCTTGTCTCTTTAGCTGGCAAACCCACATCCAGACTCATGGCTGTACAAAGATCCCCCAAGTCTAAAAGACACCAAGACTCAAGTTATTAGGTTAGCACTGCTTGCAGCAACACTGCYATTTCCAAGGAAATACCCCTTCACCCTAAATCAGGGTATGTCCTACACGTTGCTCAACTTGGACCATTTGTTTCTGGCTACAAAGAGCAGCTGAAGCTTGGAAGTGCTTGTGGGACCTTATGAGGAAGCCTGCTGGAGTGAGGTCTTCCATGTTATGTTACTGACATCAAACAGTGTTCACAGGCAGCTCTGAGGTCCACATGATGTCATTTGAGGTCCCTTAGGAACGAGGGGTATGAGGCTGTGTCATGAGGAGAGAGCTTTTTCTTGGATAGTCCCCCCGACGCAGTGACATAATCTTCTCCAAAACATCTGCTCTCTCCTCTGCAGAGTTTTGGGTAAAGAATTGGCTTTTTCTTGTGCCTGAAGCAATGGCTTAGGATGGAAGTGGGCAGGGGAAGGCTTGGAGGCAGAAATGTGCGGGAGGGACTGGGGATCCTGGAACTGAAGATGCTGAGAGGGTTTGGAAATGGGGAAAATTGGATGGRGGGCAGGTGTTGGATGACAATGAGGGCCCTGTGCCAGACCTTTAGGTGGGAAGACTGGCAATTTTGCTTTTTAAAGGAACTATTTTGTTTTTGCTCCTGCGATGCATAATGTTAATCCTGAGCAAAAGGGTCTTTGCTTCAACCAACAAACCATTGTCACCATCCCTCACGTACCAGATATCAGAGAATTCTGGAATGATCTGGATTGGAAAGGATGTTAAAGATCATCCAGGGGCAAGGACACCTTCCACTATCCCAGGCTGCTCCTGGTCCATCCAACCTGGCCTTGGACACTTCCAGGGATCCAGGGGCAGCCACAGCTTCTCTGGGAGCATATGCCAGGGCCTTACCACCCTCACAGAGAAGAATTTCTTCCCAATATCTAATCTAAATCTCTCCTCTTTTAGTTTAAAGCCATTCCCTCTTGTCCTGCCACTAGGATCCTCTTGTAAAGTCCCTACCAYGTGTCATGTAAAAAGAAATTAAAATGGGGAAGTCCTGAGGGAGGAGCAGCACATCTTCCCTCACAGGTTACACCCATGGATAAGATATTCTGAATGGGGGCTAGAAAGCTTCCAAYCTGCTGAGATACCCTCTCTGTGAGAGTGGCTACATGGTGAAGGACAGAGGGTAATYGATGTGAGGAGCACAGTGATCTGTSTCTCTGCTCAATTCCTGCTCTGTAACACAGCAGCTGATGATTGGTGAAATTTAGGGGATGTATTGTGGACAGCTCTTGGGCATGCCAGTTCTTCCCAGCACAGTTTCAGGGCTGAGCTGTGGGACAGAGAACAGCAGTCCCTGGTTACTGGAACAATTTTCCTGCCCTGGGATGAACTCCATCTTCTGAGGATGTGCAGATGGAGAGATGTCAAGCTCTGCATTGAGGGCATGGGGCATTTTTGCCTTGGTGCTGACCTTTTTGCTGSTAACTCCATGGAAATTTTTTGTCACACTGACAGGGTGGGGGTTTGACTGATGAGCATGTTATGGGCTCTGATTCCACTTAAAATGAGCTAAGCACAAGAGAAGAATGTGGCCTTCAGACACTGCTGTGTCAGTCTGGCTGTCTGCCTGTGCAGCCCYGTTGTTTCCAGGGGGTTATTTCAGTGTAGCATTGTGGGGCAGTCCTTAAGCTCTTCCCTTTGCCTTATTTATTGTACAGGATTTTTTATTGCTCCAACTGTAATCCATTTTGCACTGTGGATAAGGGCTTTAAGTAATGATGCTTAGTGGTGATTAGAACYTGCCTCCTTAAATCTTTGTACTGGCATTTATTCACATCCTCAGTGCTGCAATGAGATTGCAAAGACTGAGCATCTGCTCTGCCCCACAGAGTAGTGAAACGCCAATTTCTGAGAAATCAGATCAACTTTTGTTCATCAGACCCGTTTTTCATGTATTTATCCTCATCATGCTCCTGGGTGCTAGAGAAATGARCTACCCCAAGTGATCACATCCTTGAAGAGAGTTTTACTGTCCAATGAGCAGAAATTCAGTGCTTAAGTGTCCTGGATGGATGTGGAGCTAAGCATTTTACTCAATGTTAAATGGAAAATATATTTTCAGAAAAGGCAACAGGAACAAACATTTGCTCTAAATGATGTTTGTTTTTCAGACTGGAAAAATACAAAGCAACTTTTTTTTTTTTAAGGCCATATAGGGAGTCAGCAATGCTCAAGTGACCAGCAAGGGATCTGGGATGTTCAGGAGGGAGAGACTGGACCATGAACTGGACACAGACCTTTATTGTCCAAAATTCTACATTCAAACTCCCTCCCATCACAGGCCTGTGTCAGCATAGAACAAAATGCTTGTTGTCCAGAATTGCGAAGGAGTTTTCCTTGGTTACGCCATTTGTGCCTGCCAAGAAGAAGCACAAAGATACATTGACAAGGAGAGGGGCAGCAGCAGTSCCTCAGTTGCAGGACATTCCCTGTGGAGGCAAAAAGGGCCAATTGTCCTCCGTGAGAGTGGGATGAAGGAAGGTAAAACAATCCAAGGGTACACTTCTGGGTTAAGCCCTAGTTTTGGTCGAGAAGTCCCATCCCTGTTGCTGGCAGCTGACATGTGACCAGCATTATGTGGGCAGAAAGGACATTGGGACATGGAGGAAAACAAAACTCACAAGATATGGCTTCAAACCTCAGCAGGAGCAACAGTGCCCAGACCTTTGGTCTCTCTGTGCCTTGGCTTCTCCCTGTAACGTGGCAGTGGCTCCCACTGCTTTCCCCTTGGCTCTGCACCCAAACCAAGTCCATGCCAGCACCTTGTCTGACCATGTTAGCATCACTTCAGGTGTGACTTCGATGCCAGCCTTCCCTTAAGTCACAGTAWTAATTAATCCTTCTGACAGACCATGGGGAAATTGATGAACTATGGCTGTTGTTGTTTGAAAAAGCCACCTCTGGACTTTTTAATCAGCTGCCTCTGCATGTTTGGAAAGGGAAAGAGAAGAACCAACACAGAGAGGATATTGAAGGGGAGGAAGGAGCTCTTTCGGTTTGTTTCCCTGTATTTTCTTACAAACTTTTGCCAAACAAGATATTCACTTGTACTTGTACAAGATATTCACTTGTACTTTTCTCCTTGCTGTGGGAGATCTCATTTTTGAGCCCTTCTTTGCACTGTTGCACTCTCAGACACATTACTGAGCAGAGCTATGGGTTACTAATTCCCTCTGAGCTTACATCTTGTGTCTCAGCTCCTTTCTTGTCAAACGTGGTTTTTCTCAAGGCATCTGGAAGGACAAAGGATGCTGAAATTCTGTCTTCTAGTAGTGGGATCTTTAAGCACACGGATGCAGAAGGTCCCAGGTCTGGTCTCTGCAGGCTGCTCTCCTGCATCCCTTTCAGCCAAAGGGTCCTGTTTTCCAAAGGCTGTGGKTGGGAATGCTTTCCTCTCTGCTAGCTGTGCTCTCCAGAAAGGATGATCTCTTTCTGGTGCTGGCTGAGCTGGAAGGGGCCGTGTCACTGGTGATCAAGTCCTGCTGCCCAGCTGTTGYGAGGGTGGACAGATGAAACGCTGAGAAGTGCTCCTAAGGCAGTGGAAAGTGTGAATACGTGGGCTTGGGATATGCATTTTAATGAGGTGTTTGAATTCTCCCCTTGCTGCCTGGCAGGGCTAATGTCTGGCAGTGCCACAGCTTCTAACAACCACATATTGTGTCCCTTTGAGCTGCACAGCTCTTGGGGTAGCCAAGCTTCATCCTCATCCTGCTCCCCAAACAGACAAGAGACTGTGAGAGAAATGTCACCAGTACTCAAATTCCTCCTAAAAGGTGCCCAGATGGTCTGACATCATCCCAGATGTCTCTGAGGCAGATCTTTGACCCAAAAAAGGGCATAAGGCTCTCAGCTTTCCCCTAAGAGTGTCTATCTTCCCATGCTCTGCTCAACCAGTGTTTAAGAAAGATGAGGTCTGTCAGAGTTAAYTTCAAGGGCTGGGTACAAGGGTGACAAATGACAGCCAAACTCGAGTGTGGCTGACAGAGTTCTGCTCTTCCTGCTGCTGCTGGGGGTGGTGCAGCTCTGAATCAYCTTGGCCATGATGCAGGGCCCATAGAAAGCAAAATTAGAAATGCAGCAGCTGTGTTGTGTGTGCAGGTGTCTGTGTGGAGGTGACAAGGAAGATCAGAGTGGTGGCTGGGAGCTGGCCTTACAGGTTTGAGCAGACACTGTTTGCACATCAATTACTTAGGCAGTGTGAGCTCCTCTCCTGTCTCATCATTCATGGAGCACAGACATAAACTGTGGTCACTCCCCAGCAGCCATGGTCACCTCACCTGTCCCCAACCCAGACCAGGGTTGTACTGCTCCAGGTTTGGGGGTGATGTCTTGTGGCCCTGAGGTGGCTGTTCCAAGCCCAAGCTTCCAGCTGTGTTGGCAGCTCGTTCACCAGCACAATTTCCCATCTCCAATGCAGCAGCAWTTCAGTTTCCCCCTTTCAGCTCAATTTCATCTGTGCTAATTTGWGGGAAATGGAGGACTATTCCCCCACAAAGTTCTCTTCTTTTAAATCCTCTTTGAAAACTTKATTCTGACAGCTACAAACCATTTCCAAATGGTCAAAATGGATTTTTATTCAGCTGTTCTGAATTGTTACTTCCTGCCTTCCTCTCCTTTAATCCTTGCTCCACCCAAATGCATCTACCCAGGCAAATGTGTTGAGAAATGTATTTCACTTTAGAGCATCTGGCACACTGTGAGTGTGTCCAGCTAATCTCCAAAATGAACCAGTGTCATGTGCACAGCCATGGAGGAATGATCTGTCCCTTAGCAGGTAAGCAATGGTTAATTATCTGCCTCTTTGGCAGGAATTTCCCTGGAACGACTCACAGGGGCCAGGGGAGTGGAAGTGAAAGGACATGGGCAGCAGAGCAGTTTGGGGATCCCAGGGCAGCCACAGCCCTTGGCCTCCTCAGAGCCAGGAGAAGTTCCAGCTGTGGCTTTTCAAGGCCAGGAGGAGAAACCTGCTGCTGTGTCCTGATTGAAGCTGCTGCCAGGCTCTCCTTGCACAAAAAGCTTTGCAATCCTTGCCTGGGGTCTGGTGGAGACAGGAGGAGAGGGCACCAAGTGCGCTTGGTCATAGCTGAGTCCTTCAGGATTTCTAGCCGTGCACTTTTACCAAGATATTCTCCTTATTAAAAGCTGCCTGCCAGCTCCTGAATCATATCCAGCACTCTGGAGCAAAGTCATGTCTCTCTCATAAACCATTTGTGGGTGAGGAATGCGGGTAGCAAAGCATGTTGGTGCCACCCCATAAGGACTGCAGTCCTTAGGAGTCCTTCAGAGCTGGGAAGAGAGATGGAATTGGGCAGAGACAGGAAATTCAGGGCATTCTGAGAAAGGTGAAGAGCCAGTTCATCTCCTTTTGGCTGCAGCAAGCATCAGAATGCTCATGACTGGGCAGGATTAGTTTTTAAGGTGAGTCCCACCTTCTCTGCTTGAAGGCAATGCCTGGAGGCAGGCATTTCCAGCCAGTGACTCAGCCCATCCTAAAACCTCTCCAAAACAGATGGGATGGATTATTGTCAGGAGGTGACTTCCCCTGCCTCRAGCAGGATTACATATGATGCCCAGCTTTCTGATGACTGAGTTGGGAAAGCTGAATCCCACCCTTTGTTTTTGCTGTGGATGGGGTAAAAGCTCCAGCAGAATGAACCACATGGCCTCCCTTGCTCTGTTTGCTTTGGAGCAAAACCATGTCCACACACGCACGCTCATACATATGTTTGTGTGTGTGTTACATGAATTCAAAGAGTTTTAATTGAAGTTGCAGAGGCAAGTACAGGATACAGATGCCAGAATCCAGGCTGTCAGTGCATATCCATTAAAAATATGGCAGAAGTTTTTCCTGGGAAAAACTGACTCAAACTCCGTGGAGTGACAAAAATGAGACAAAGAGCAAAGAGGAAATGAAAGAAGGGTCCCAGCCTCATATTTGGCCCCTGTATGAGGGTGGGGAAGTGCTGGGTTTCCTGGGAATGTCTGCTTCAGCTCCCTCCTGAACCTCTCTGCAATCTTAGCTTGGATGCTGTGTACATCAAGCTACACTGCTTCTCTGTGTTGTTCCACCTTTTCCTTTTCTTTTCTTTTGGCTGAATATAGGCAGGAATGTCAAAAGGAATTTGTGAGTACAAGGGAGGTGAGATGCAGCCTCTCTGCAAATAGGCCAAAGCAAGATTATTTTTCCTCTTGCCTTGTTTTCAGAAACAGCAGAGCTCATTTGGGCCCAATAAATCCCTCTGAGAAAAGTGCAGTTTGACAGAATTGCAAAAAAAAAAAAAAAAAAACCTGAAAAGAGGGGTTTTGTAATGGGAGAGGTCAAGCAGTGTTAATTATAATCAGAGCTGTAACATAGATAATGAGATTTGGAGAGTTTTTCTTCAAATTATTGCTTCTAGGCACCTCTTTTTCTCTCCTTGGTGGGAGCAGAGGGGGGGATTTTGTACGTAAAGAGCTGTTGTGGTCTCGTTGTTCTTTGCTTTAACACCCTGCCCAAATTTCCTTCAGCAGAGCTTGGCATGGAGGCCTGTTCACACACAGGATGGAAGGTTCTCCATTTTCACTTGATGTTTACTTTGATCCATTTTTTTAAAGGACAAATACATGGACCAACYTTGTTATCATGGAATAAATCTGACAGTCCTTTTCTCTGCTGTGTGATTGCTGCCTGTGCATGTGAGGGATGGTTTGGCTGATTGCACTGAGAGCTGGAAACACCATGTTTTGGAAAATTCAGTTTCTGACCTTGGCATAATTACTAAAATAGCCTGTGCCTTGGTTTTCCTTTCTGTAAAATGGGATTTTTGAGTGAGGGTCCCTCTGAAGGGTGATGTCATGTATTATCTGAAGCATTTTTATAATACAAAGGGTGTTGTAAAAGAGATGAGAGAGAGTAAAACCTTCTCTTCTTTTTCAAATAGCTGATTATTTAGCCCAACTTTGCCAGTTTCTATGGACTGTTAGACTGGAAACAGACTCCATGTTTGGGGCAGGAATTCACYTTTGTGAAGGTTTGTTTGGTGCACATCATGATGTGAATTTAGTGGTGTTCTCCCCTTCTCTTTGAAAGAGTCTCTTCTGCAAGYAATCTCTTTAATATTCTTGTCTGTGAAATGGCAGTGGGACGTGGAGGAATGTTCCAGCTAAGCAAATGCAGGGATTAATCCTGAAATCCCTGCAGAGGAAAATGATTTGTGCAGAGGAAAGAAACAGGCAGGGAGARTCTCCAGACCTGGCTCCAGAATGCTTGAAGCTATGGGAAATATTCCCCTTATTTCAGATGGACTGGGAGCCAAGGCACCAGCTGTGAGCATTAGATTTGTTTGCAGTTGCATCATTGCAGCATCATCTTCCATGCAGAATCCAGAGGGATATTGATGACACAGCTTGATCAGTCCTTTGAGCCCCTTTCCAAACTGTCTTTACATAGCAACATCAGGCCTAGGATTATGGGATTTCCAGCACTGCTGATTACTTCTATATTTTCTTCTGGATGATTTTCCTGACAGACATGAGAGAAATCTTTAAATGCTGGTTAACCCACCATGTTATTTCCTGCATAGCTTTCCTTGGAATTTGGAAGGCTTAATGGTGGCCAAGAAGAGGCTGATTCCTCTGCTTAGATATTGCCTCATATTCCTCCCATGTGTTTTGAATCCAAATATAGGATATGTTTGCATGGACAGMGGCTGCTTTTGGGCAACTTCTCTGAGTCTTGCTAAACTGAGATCTGTCTCCATGTGAACACAGCTGCGTGGCTGCTAAGTCCAAGCTGGTCACACTGCAGTCTTCCTCTTGCCTTTTCCTTGGTCTGGCTTCCCCAGAACCAGGAACCTTAATCTCCTTTGCTACGAACTCATCTTGTGATCAGCTTTCCTCACTCTGTTGCCTGTGTTTACATATGATGATGAATAGTTGGCATATTGATGAAAAACAACATGTCTGGGACAAAACAGACTGGAAGAATTTGCAATGACTAGTCAGGACTTCTTTTTATATCTAATTAATTAATTAATCGAATAAATTAATCTTTTTATATCTAATTAATAATTAATCGAATAAATTAAACATTATTAATTGGTGAAACTATTCATTAGAGTATATATATAGCAAATAGTATCCTAATTATGAGCAGAGAATGTGTATGCTTTGACATATTTAAAGGTATTTTAATTTGTAAGTAAGCTATTTTAACTTTATGCCACTTGCAGCTTACTGCAAGTCTAGAAGACATCAGACAAACTCTAAGAGTTTTTTTGTTACTTGTTATTATTATTCACTATCCCTTAATTCAGAGTGTGGTTCTCCCAGTCATTGGAAGTTTTTATCCTAATTGTGATGCCTGATTTTTAAGCTTCGGTAGGTCCAGATGTGCATCACAGCCTTGCAAGATCTTTTGGGCAAGAATTGTTCTTTCATCTCATATTTCACCAGCCCCTGGCACCACAGGGCAACAGGCCTTAAGACAGGGAAGGACATCCCAGTTTTCTTCATCAGGCAAACTGTTAGTGTAGATATACATAAAAAAATCAGTAAACATATTAAAATTAAATCCTTGGTCGCTAAAACCCTGACAGACTGTGTCTACTGGTCTCCTTTCTCTTCTCTTTCTAGACCAAAGAAGCTCTCTTCACAATTCTCCAGGACCTAAGGCCTGAAGACCACTTCAATATCATTGGCTTTTCCAACAGAATAAAGGTCTGGCAGCAGGACCGGCTGGTGCCAGTTACTCCAAATAACATCAGGGATGCCAAAAAGTACATCCACAACATGTCACCTACTGGAGGTATGATCAAAGATATGCATGGGATTAATTGTGTGATCCAATTAAGTAACTAAGAAGCATAGAGTGTTGAATGTGGTCCTGTAGCACGTAGCAATGAAAAGATATTAGGATTTAGGTCATGGGACAATGGGGTCCCTTCTCCACCWCCACTCAGGGTTATGTGTTCTTTATTAACATCCATGATGGAAAGGTTTCCTCAGAGCCTGCCCAATGCAGGGGATTTGGACTTGATGACCTTTAAATGTTCCTTCCAGCCAAAATAAGTCTGTGATTGAAAGGAACATTATACTTATTAAAYCCAATTTGAGTCCATTCTCTTGTTTATCTGGTGACACACTTGGAGCGGGAAAGCTTCCAAGGTCATTTTTTGAGGACACAGAAGAAAACATACCCTGGCTAAGGACACAGGGACAATACTTGTGCAGTTTCTGAARGCCTGTATGCAAACAGGCACATGGTTTTGTCTGGGGATGGCATCCTCTGTGGGAAATGAGATTGCCTTCTGCAGGAGTTAGTTTCGTACCTAGTACTGTCTTCTTGTCTCAACCAAAGAGCAGCCAAAWTGATATTGAAGGATTTCTCAGCCCTTTTTGCTTGTGCCTTGTTGCCAGGAGGTGAGAGGAGAAGACCCCAGAACAGTGCAGAGTGCAGGCATGATTTTCAGTTTGATTCAGAGGTCTCCCATAAGGCTATGGACAGTAGTAAAAAAAAAAACCAAAAAACCCAACCAATTATAATGAGGTTTGTAATCATATTCCAGCAGCTGTGCCCAGAGAGCTGCAAAATGACCTATTCAAATCCTTCCCATGGCAGTAGYCACAGCTGGTTGAAGGTCAGGGAGGGCCTTCCCATGGCTGCCCCTGAGCAGTGACCACTCCTAGCAGAGGAAACCCTCTGATGGAAAAACACGGCAAACAGGATGGTTGGATGAGCTGTTTGTGCTGTGAGAGGAATTGTTTAGGAAGCAGTCAAAGGACCTGCCCAGTTAAACAATTACCAATAGTGGGACTAACCTCAGAGAACAGAGCATTCTACTCCTAAAGTGCCAAGAGAGCTGGGCAGGAACCAGCTGAGTTTGCCCATGAACCTGCCAGGGAACAAAAAGGAAATTATTAACYGTGGCTCAACAGGAAGGTGCAGTGATTCCCCACCATTAGCACTTGAGTATTGGCCAACTCTGTGTTTTCCCTATAAATGTACTATTCCTTGAGTATCTTCCAGTGAACATGAACACACACAAAGAACATGGTGTGGCTACATCCTTGTGTCGTACTGATACACCAAAGAAATGGGAGGAAAATCCTGCTGCTAGATACCTGAGCACGTGGCAAAAGGCACTTTTCAGTGCTTGGTAGCTCTGTGATACGACTGAGTTTACAATGACACACTCTGTTATGTGGGATGGTTTTTTTTCTGTTTCTGRGGGAAAGTTCAGAAATTTTGAGTCTGCTTGGAGACTGAGAGATGGTTAGGACACTTAGATGCAGGTTTTTTTGTTGGAACCATTTTGCAAAGGAGAGGGTCGAGATTTTGAAAACTTTAGAAGTCTTTGCTGCTTCCCTGCTCCTTGTCTTGCTGCAGTCACTGGAGCTGTGCACACCGAGTTCCTAGGCATGTGCTGCATGGTCACATCTCCTGTCACATCCTGTTGATAACTTTCCTAGATCTCCCTTTCCAGACCTCCAGAAGTCAGCTGCGTATAGCTCTTTAACCAATTCACCTGCTTCATTTTCTAAGAGATGTTTTCTAAGCGATGTGACCCCAGTTGTGCTGATTTTTTGCAAAGGTCCCACAGCCAATCCCTCTGTGCTTTGTCTAGCACTAGAAAGACATGGAGAAAGGGA
>NW_026623518.1:576973-593034 GCF_030028575.1 Malurus melanocephalus | reverse complement strand
TTTGCTCACTTTGTTTTCTCCCTCGCACCCCACTTCAGGCAGTTCTATTCTTCACTAGCCAGTTGTTTAGTGCAAACACACTCCTTAGCTAACCAAGCTCTTCCCTTTAAACTTTGTATCCCCTGGGGTATGAAAAACAAAACCCAACCACTTGTTTTCCCATTCAGAGGCTTTTTTTTCTGACTCCAAATGTTGTGCCCTTCAGAAATAAATGAACAGAACTTTTCCTGGTTAAGATATCATCTGTGAGAGTTCTGTAATTAAGTTTAACCCTTTTTTTTGGTACCAGCCAGACATGGTATGACTCTGTTCACCAGGATGATTGTTGTACATTGAGACATTCAACAGCAATTTCACAAACTGAAATTCATAAGACTAAACACAGCTATACCAAACTAGTTCTGAGTAACAGAGCTGAACTGAATTGAAGGATTAGGGAAACTTCATGTAGAAAAAAGGAACATCCTGATGCACAGAGAAGCTGTGACCTCATTAAAAGGAGCTCAGGGAAATTATTCACCCCACTCTTAGAAGGAGAAATGGTCTCTAATCGTTCTGGTACCTTCGCAGGGACAAACATTAACGAGGCTCTCCAGACCGGGGCAAAGCTGCTGAACGATTACATTGCTCAGAACGACATCGATGCCAGGAGCGTGTCCCTCATCATCTTCCTCACAGATGGGAGGCCAACTGTTGGGGAAACSCAGTCATCCAAAATCCTCACCAACACCAAGGATGCCATCCGTGACAAATTCTGCCTCTTCACCATYGGCATTGGCAATGACGTGGACCACAAGCTGCTGGAGAGGATGGCACTGGAGAACTGTGGCATGACRAGGCTTTTCCAGGAGGATGAGGATGCAGCCAGCCACCTCAAAGGGTTTGTTCTGCTTTTTCTGTGCTCTGGGAAAGGGTTTTGGGATGGAAAATCCTCTAAGGAGACACAGCAAGAAATGGGTGTTTCCTTGAGGCTCAACTCTGGTTGGAAGAGGCAGAGTATGATCAGATGCTCTGAATGGCTACTCAGAAATTTTATTTTCTCAGCAGACCCCCTGAGTTGTACTGGAGCTTTCCAGCCCCTCAGAACAAGGCATTTGTTTCCCTAATTCAGGTCATGGTTTTGGACATGGAGGAGCTGGGGGGCATAGGTCCCAACTCCTCACAGGTAGATGGTGGTTTGAGAGGATGAATTTCTTACATCAAATCAGCAACATAAAAASTATRGAAGGGATCAGGAATGAAGATTTCAATTTGAAGCAAAAAATTACTTTTTAAAAATAATTATAACCTTTTGCCCAAACTCCAAAGTATTTGACTTTGAAAAACAAACACATTTCATTCCTGGGATAACAATATAGTCACTTAATTCCCTCATTCTTTGTGAGCCAAACACCTTATAAATTTCCTGCAATCCTTCAGTAGGACCAGAGATTATGTTCCTTTCCTGTGATCAGGGAGCCAAAGGGAGACCCTGGTAAGGAACAGCAGAAAAATACATGACCACAGCTCTGACTAAAATATCTAGCAATGTRGCAGTGTTTCCAAATAAAAATGTTTGGCTTTCACTCCCAAAACATTCGTGTTTTAACCACAGAAACAAAAAAGAGAGTCACTGAGCAGAGACCTCTCTCCTGGCTCGTGTCTAATTCCCCTGGAGCAATAAATCCAAGCACCTTCCACCAGAGCTTTGCCTTCTGTGGTGGTTATTCATGGACAAGAATTCCTTCTAAACCAAATTCTGTAGATCCAGCTGTCACCCCACCCATGTCATTTCTTTCTCAGGACATGAATTTTGGAGAGCAAGTGGCATTCCCTGGCAAACAGAGGATGTTCTGATTGATTGGGCTGCAGGAGCCCAGCGCTGCAAGTACTTGTTCGAACGCCTCTCCCTGATGAACAGCTCACTGTTTATCAAGCTCAGTCATGGCAAACCCATTTGGCATCTGGTGCCAAATTTATACAGAAAAGCACAATCGCTGCTGGAGGCCAATTCAAACCTCTGTTGGARGGAAAACCTAAATGGGTGCCAATGTAATTTTCTTTTTGTGCTCAGTGGGTTGTATTTTTATACAGATACTTCCTTGAATTGTACTGGAAGACAGGTTGTATCTCTCCACCACTTGTTACAACTCAGAAGTTAATTTGCAGAGTTCTCAAGTTTAATTCAGTCATGTTTTGAAATCTGGTGAGGTCTCTGCATGAAAGACACTGAATGTTCAGACTTTCTTTTAAAGTCAGTGAATTCAGGCTTTGGGTTCCCTTGGAGAGAGAATAAAGCAGAAAGTGTGACTTCAGCTTCCAGACAATMTGTTTAACCAGATGTGTCAAATAAATGCAGCTTGAACTAAAAAAAGGGCTGAGGCCAATTCTTTGTTTATTTACCAAATTAAACTCAACTGACTTGCCAGGAGATGAGCAGTCTGGCATTTAAGTGGGAAATATGGCATTCTTGGAGCAGCTTGGGAGGAACCATCAAAAGCACATTGCTGTAGGGAAAACACAGTACTGTAAACTCGTGCCTCGAGCCTTGGGAAGGTTTTCTGGGCTTTCCAGAGTGAGGTGTTCTCACAAGTGTGGTTGGTCAAGGTAACAAGGCATTACAGGATTAACCTCCCTGGTTCCATGGAAGCCATTCCCTGCTCCAACAGAACATCAGCCGTAAGGGAATGAGTTCTCTTGTGCCAGGGGGCTGTATTTAGTAGCTAGAATTCCTCCATTCCTTGGAAATGTCCTCATTTATGGGGGGCATGATGACATTCCTTCTTGATTCTCTTTTTCTTTTGGCCCTCAGAAAACTGTATTCCTGCCTGTCCTACACTGACCAAGCCAATCTAGGGGTCTCCCAGAGTTTCAGAAGCTTTGGTTTGGATTCTCTTCAACTTTGAGTGATCTAAAATTTTTGCWTTACATTTTCTGGCTCTGGGATGCCATGTGTAATGCCTTACAGTTTCTGGGATGCCAGGTGTAATCCCACTAGAAACGCGTGGGTAACAGCATCTCTTCTAACAACATTTTCTAATAATGGGGGAGCTTTCTGTGAACCTTGGAAGCCAAGAAATTACTTTTAATGTACAAGTCATCTTAAGCACACTGAAATGGTCACAAATACCTCCTTGCAGAGATCTGGAATTATAGTGAAAGGGAGGTGACTGCCAGGCCATGCTGGGACCTTTCTGAATGTACTTAAGGCATCTCTGTTTAGATGCCAGAGGAACGCTGAATACTGAAATGAGGCAGAAAATAATTTTGGTTGACAGGAACCTCTGGAGATCATGTAATTCAACCTCCTGCTCTGGGAAGTGCTAACTTCAATTTTAGGTGAGGGTTCTCAGGGCTTTGTCCACTCCAGTTTTGAGACTCCCCTGTTTCTCTGGACCCAGTTAGAGCAATGTGATAGTTAAATTTGGTTCCTGGGGCTCAAACTGCCCCTGGATGTCTTAGGAGCTACATTAGATAACGTGACTGTGTCCTGGGCCATGTACAAGTGCAAGAGGGTGTTCACACACCGGGATGAGCAGTGCTAATGGTGAGAAACGTGTCTTGCTTTAAGGTTCTATGATGAAATAGGAACACCCCTTCTCTCTGACATCCGTGTTGACTACCCCGAGGACGATGTGGAGCAGGTCACCCAGAACTTCTTCCCCAACTACTTCAATGGCTCTGAAATTATCATAGCCGGCAAACTCATCAACCGCACCTCGGATAAACTSCACGTGGAGGTGACTGCCAGCAATTCCAAGAAGTACATCCTCCTCAAAACAGATGTGGCTGTTGACCTGCCGAGCAGGAACGACATCAGAGGTGTCCCTGGCCTGGAGGATGGCAAAGGTGATAATAATTACATYGAGAGGGCGTGGAGTTACCTCACCATCAAGGAATTGCTCAACTCTCGGCTGAAGAGTGATGACAGTCAGGAAAAGGATTCTTTGATGGAAAAAGCCAAGTCGATGGCCCTGGCTTACAATTTTGTTACCCCCTTCACTGTTCTGAAGATGAAAGAGGCTGGACTCCACTCAGAGGCACCTCAGGAGGAGTTTATCAGCCCTTCCACTGATGGCATTGGGGAAAAATTGCAAAGCCTGCAGGGGCACAGGGCCCCACCAGGTAAGAGAGAAGAATAATCTTGTGCTGGTAAGAAATCTTTTTGCATGGGCACTGTGTCATGGCTGACTTTGGCACAGGGGTGATCTAGACAATGAACTGATGGGTAAAGCTAAGATTTTCATATCAATTTTTCTAATTGTGGGCTTTAGCAAACATTTTAGGCCCCTGATTCACCCCTTGAAGCACTTACTGCTCTGTAGAAACTATTGAAAAATTGGTGTTCTACATGACACTTGATGTGTCTGCAGGAATATATCCCATAATCCCTCTGAATAATATTTTGGGAATGTTATTATAATGTCTCTTTCTGCTGCTCAGTAAGTAACAGCCTTCTTTCCCCACTTTTAGGTATACGCAGAGAGCACGATAAACAGAGRATTAAAATCTCCAAAACTTCAGGTCAGTGCCTGTTTTCACGCCTTTAATAATGCAAAATAACAGTGACTGATTTATGGAAACYTCAGATGTGTATCACTGTGGTGTAACCATCCCAGGGACCAGCCAAAATTCTGTTTGTTAGACCTACAGAGTAGGGAGGAAAATAAAAATAAAACCAAAGTACAGAGAGGATCAGTACTGAGAARGAGTGTGAAGAAACATAGCAAGGCAGACAATCTACAACACTTGATGCTCATGTTTGAGACTTCTGTAGCTGAGAGGAGATCAGGAAACACTTCCTCTCTGTATTAGGAATAGTCAGAAAATGTTTTGTAAAGTAATTATGATGAAACATAGAAAATGTTGTCTAAGACTGAAAGAAAGAGAAAATTCTATAGTGTTTTTGGTATTTTACCCTTTTCCTGGTGGTTCTGCACCTCTGCTTAACTCTGAACACTGCATACATTAAACACTGAAGAATAAGTCCAGATCAAGAATTTTGATTTGAATTTCATTTGATATGGTCAATTTTACCTTAGAAATTAGAATTTTTGGCTTGCCTTATTAATSGTAGCTGTCTGATAGTTGATGAGAGATCAAGGGCTGTTGAAGAATTAAGATTGTGGGATCAATAACTGCTGTTGACTGCCCCAATCTGGTACTGAGGGCCAGGAGGTGTCAGTATGAGGTGCAGCCCTGGGTTAGAAAGTACATTTGTGTGTTCTGTGGGGGATGTAGCCTGCCAAGAAAGTATGGAGGAGTTCAAAACACCTACATGACAATTCCCATGAAACACTGAAATCATATTCCAGGAAGAAAATATCCTGATTTTCATCTAGACTGTTTTGGGTTTTGAGTTGTCATTGAAAACCCAAYTTCTTCTGTGAGAAAAACAAAACAATCTTTGCAAAAAAACAAAGCAAACTTGGCATTTCCTGCAAACTCCATCTGACCCTCTAAAAACAACAAACCAGGAGGACTTAGAAGAAAAAGGGACAAACACACTTTAAGCAGCAGTTTCATTGCAAACTTGGACACTGCAGTTTTGTGTGAGCATCTCTCACATTTATCCCTTTTTTCCATGTCTTTTCAGCGGATGGGGACCCTCACTTTGTCATTGATTTTCCCTCCAGCAAGTTCTCTGTCTGCTTCAATATTGATGGAGAACCAGGGGACATTCTCCGGCTGGTCTCTGACCACAAGGAATCTGGTGAGCAGCCAAGTCAAGCAATTTCCTGTGGAGGAAAAAACCAAAGTTTAAGGCCAGGCCTGCAGCAGTTAATACCAAGCACCAGGTGCTTCACAGGCAAAAAGGTGTCAGGAAATTAGAAGAAGTTTCTTCAGTGGTTCAATTTCATCCAGTTACAAAGTCACAGTGTGCAAATAAAAGATTTGGAACTCACCAAAATTGCTCTGCTATGGGAATTTCCCTCTMTTTATGGTACTGTTCAGTTTAGGACAGAGCAAAGTACCCAAACAGGCTCACAAAGCAACACAGCTCTTTTAGTAAAGAAACCAAAACTGGCTATTGAGTCATGAGCCTTGAGAAAACCCACATGATTCAGGATCTGCTTTAYCCAAGCCAGTCTGAGCCTCAGGGGCCCAAAGCGTGGTCTGATCCGATCTGGAATTCTMAGCAGGGCAGCTAATAAGCAGATTATGTCCTGAACAGGGTGACAATAGGAGAAAGGGGTGTCGAAACCAGAGACAATTCACAGACTTGTTTTACAAAACCCCCCAATAAAGTTGTAAGGATGCAGTTCTGTGTGGCAGTGGTCTAGCCCCCATATTTTTGTGTTCATGTCTGCCTAAGTAAGATACAGCTCCTGGCAATGTTTCCCTTCAGCTTCTTTCAGACTGTTTGTGCTTGAATGATTTTGTGGATCAAATGCAGAATGAGCTTGAGGAAAACAGACTCTGGAGCACTAGCATGTTGAGTCTTTGAAGACAGAAATGAGAGATCCCATCATGAATTATGGGATATGGAGATATTTCATTTCAGTGTGGATGGATTTGGTTTAGCTTGGGTTAGCAACAAGCCTACACCTTAATTGTCACAGTTCAGTGGGTGTTCGGAGGCCTGTGAGAAATGAGTCAATGTCTTATGGACAATAAACCACAAAAATTACTTAAATTACTTGGAATCTTACTGTGGACACCTAGACTTTAATTGACTGAGTGGGATTTGCACCTTAGATTACTCAAAAGTTGCTCCTTTTGTGGCACTGAGTACACTGCGCTAGGATTAACGGGGCTCGGGGGAGCCTGCCTGCAGAGAAGGCCAGGATTTCTGAGCTTGGGTTAATTTATGTGCTCTGGATGAGGTAATAATTTTATAACAGACTGATTATAGTRTTTTGAATACCAGTAAGTGAAATGATTGGGCAAGAGGTGGTGAGCCTGCATGTTCTCCGTTTCAAGGCTTGTGTTGACGCCTTATCGATCAGGCTAATCTGAAACAGAGGCCAGACAAACTTAAGAGAATGCGAATAGACAACTTTAATAAAGGTCTAACAGCCCCCTGGTACATTAGGGCAGACAAAAGTGTTGTCCTGAGGCTACACCCAAAATGGACACTGAGTCACGAGATCTTCACCTTTTATAAGTTCTGCCTTATTAACATATTGGGCCTTAATTCTCCAATGATCTTTGCAGGTCGTGATGTCAACCACCCCAAACTTGCTCCGGACCCCAACTCGCTCTTGTTTACATATTTTGGGGCTCTGAGGCAGTGAGGTGTCCTTGGATTCAGGCTCAGAGAGGGATTGCTTTGTCTAAAGACGAGAGAATGGTAGTTTTAGTGTTGTACTAGAGAACTACAAGAACACAGAAACATGAAAATACAGAAACTAAAAATCCTAAGGTATCAGTGTCATTGAGACAATACACCTGTTAATAACCTGTTCCTCCTGGGCCCTTTCCAATCAAGACTGTTCTGTAAATCTGTGATCCTTGGTTCCAGCTGTCATTCACTGATTGTTTTCCTGCAAGGTGTAACTGTGAACGGGCAGTTAATCGGAGCTCCTGCACCACCCAACGGCCACAAGAAGCATCGGACTTACTTCAGCACCATCACCATCCTCAGCAATAAGCCAGAGAGGTCTTACCTGGARATCACACCCAAAAGGGTCATCCTGGATGATGGGGAAAGGCTTGTCCTGTCCTGTGGCCGGAGCGCCGTTGTGCGAAGCAGGAGCCTCGAGGTGTCCATCTCTGCCTACTCCAACGTCACCGTGACGATCCGGGACWCCATCAGCTTTGTCATCCTCATCCACCACTACAAGAAGCCAGCCCCATACCAGAGGAATCACCTGGGMTTCTACATCTCCAGCAGTAAAGGCCTCTCTTCTGACTCCCACGGGCTACTGGGTAGGTGACAGGTTCTCAGGTTCAGAGCTGTAAACCAGACTAAAATGATCCTTCGGAACAGAGACAGGAGGGAAGGAACAAGGCAGGTGGGGATTAAGTTCCCAGGTGAGACTTTTAYATCCTCTCTCATACAATTTCTTTATTTCTGGTATCTCCAGATCCTCTCTGGTCCTTTCTTGTAGGACCTATCTCTCCCTATCCTAGCTGTGCCTGGTTTTCACATTTCCACTCTTTGAATGATTGTTCAATACAGTTGCTATCAGAATACACATGCTTGATACTCCCAGCACAGAGAAACCAAATCTTCCACAAGAACTTTTTGTGGCCCCTTTCTTTCAAATGTGAAGTGAAAGAAGAACCACCCCTACCTTTTAAAGGAGCTGGGCTTCAGGTAGGCTCAGCTAATGACCAGATGGTTGGGTTCTTTCAGCCAATGAGAAGTGTTAATGTTTATGGTYATGGACAGGTGCASAACTCTAAAACTGATGCCACAGTTTCTGTGCCACTCAGACACCCCCAGGTGAAGCAGGAGATGATCCCTGAAGTGTGGGGTTTTGGAACTAGGCCACTTTCATGCACAAATCTCTACATCCACACTTAGATCTTGCTCCCAGGAAGACAAGGGAAGAGAACTTGCAGCTTCAGGCCTAGAATCTTTGCTTGCTGATGAGCATTTTGTGAGTTATTAACCTCTAGTAACTACATCCCACAGAAAGGAATTTAACCACTGGCAGCTAAATAAGCTTTTCAGCTCTTTAGTTTATCTTGATCCATGGGAAAAAAAACAAAAAAGGGTTTTATTGTAACTTCTATGTTTGTGGGATTTAGAAAAGAATCACAGGAACAAGATTCATCCTGCTCTTGCAGAGAAGTCCTTAAGCTGAGAATCTTCAAATGCATCCTACCGAAAAAAAAAAAAAAATAAACTACCAAACCACAACAATTTATAAACAGGCACAAATCAGCCAGTCATGGAGTTTTATTTTATCTTGCCTTGCAGGTCAGTTCCTGAACCATGAAGTTAAGCTTCTTCAGGAATCTCTAAACAAAAGTCATCATGAGGCTGGGCAGAACCAATCTGAGGYGCTGAAGGCAAACCCTACAAACACCCTGAAAGTGAAGGGACGGCTGGTTCCTGTGGTGTGGAAGCAGAGGAGGATCTACAACGGCCAGCAGGAAGTCAGCTGCTGGTTTGCCAAAAACAACGCGGAAAAACTGATCGATGGCAGCTACAAGGACTATTTGGCTTCTCATCCTTTCGACACAGGGACCAGCTTTGGGATGATTAACAGCCTTTAAAAACGGTCACAGAGATGCTTTGCAGCAGCACGTGTGACAGCAGGTCCCTTCTGAAGCCTCTACCAGGCAATTTAAGAATATTTCCTTACTTTTTGGTGCCAAAGAAACCATGGATTTTGSCCTTGGAAATAAGCTGTCTCTCTTTCATGCTAGATGAACATGGTTTGTCAAATTCCCAAAGAACAAGAAGGTTGGGGGGAAGGGTTTAGGATGTGGCTAAAGGCAGGATTGGTGCTCTCCCAGTGGGAAGGGAGTGAGAAATAAGCCAGTGAAAAGTGCAGAGGCTGYTGGCCTTAAAATAAAACCATGCAGGGATCAGTGCAATACCCTATGGGGCTGCTGAGTCACCCCACGAGAGGCACATCACAGCACAGTGCCTGTTGAGGTGAGATCCTGTGCAAAGAAGTGACTTGGAGCACCTTCTTCAACCTTGGTCTGTGGGGAAAGAAGAGAGAGAGAGGAGAGGTAGGTGGATATTCATCTGCAGTGACACATCAGCATTAAAGAAAATCAATCAACAGGCCACAGGGGGGTATTGCTTTCCTGGTTATTGGGATGAGGTCTGGATTTGCCACTAAGCACTAATGTTCCCTGAACTACTACAGACCCTTAAAAAAATGGTGAAAGCCTTGATGTGGTTTATTGCTGTCTCGGTGCACAGGCTCCCATTCCATGGAGCAGTTAATTCAGYGTAATTCCATTTAAATAACATTGCAGGGTCAGTGATTTCTTCAGTCTTGACTCCCTCAGAGAGCACCAAAGTTCCACCAYGAGCTTCCAACAGACCTGCCACGTCCTTGAGCATCACATCCCTTCTGCTCAGCAAAGATTAAAATTTCCTAAGGGATGATGAACCAGAACCCACAACAGCTTGTGAGCCTACAAAGCAGCCTCTTGAATTTTGACTAGACGTTTCTAACTGCTTTTGTAATCAGGGAGGAAGTCTTTATTTATTCCAAATTGTCAAAAAAAAGTTTTTCATCCCGATTTCCCCTGGCTTCTTCTCCTTCCTTACACTGCAGGAATTTGTGCGCAAGGGTCTGCCAGCCACCCCCACTGCAGGTGSTGCTCCAACCCCAAACTGAGAGGCTGTGGCGTATTTTAAAGTGAGGCATCASTGAGCAATGCTATAGATCAGCCACAGGGGAGTTCTAGCAGAGAACTTGTCCAAAGAAGACCTGAAACCACAAAGACATTTACATGGCAAGGCCAAACTGAGCTCATGTACACTCTGCCTTTCCAGAGCTGAAAGGAGGGATGTTGGGTGTGGAGCATCTCCAGGAATTAAATGATATCCATGTGTTAGGAGAAAACACTTGCCAGAGACCTACAGAAATAGGTTCAGCCTTGACTGATTTTTTGCATATTTAACAATTAAATCACACTGTTGCTGTGGCAGCTCCAGCTGCTGGGGGTGGGGTGGTGATTTTCCAGTTGCTTGATCAGCTCGTTAGTGCTGCAAGCACCGTGGCAGCAGAGCAGGTGGCAAGCATGGTTTCTTATTCACACCATGTGCTGCCTGGAAGAGGGGAAACAGCCAACAGCAAGATTTAACTGCACTCTGGAAGAGCCTCACAGAGAGCTCAGTTAGTACAAAACTCATGCCAAGGCTCGTACTTTGGAACAGAACATAAAGAAGAAACTACTGCTTTGGGCCCTGTTGCCTTGAAAACAGCTCTCCTGCGAGGGAGAACTGAAGGCAAGACCTTCAGCACAGTCCTGAGTGTGGAATAATTACAGAGGTTTTATTGCAGTTTGCTTGTGGGCCAGGAAGAGCAGCTGTGAAATTCTCTGCCCAAGAAGACAGCAGGAAGATCAGCCACAGCCCACATCCAAACAAGCTCCYATTTCTCTAGCACAGAGTGAACAGGAAAGTTCAGGCACCTCAGGGTTTGGCAGGTGTTTCCATACTGTCCTTGCTGCAATCTGTCCTCTCACATTTTGCTGTCCAAGTGTATTGCTAAGGGGAATGATTGGCTTGGGCTCTCCCCTCATCTCTTCTGTATATAGATWTGTATATAATATATATGAACACACACCTACTGCTAATAATTCAGGTGCATCATTGCTCCTCTTTTCTCCTCCTCCAGCCAAGGAAAGKTATTTCTTTCAGGGCCTGAAGACAACAATGATCAAGTCCAACTTCTCWGCAATACGAAGCACCTGGAGCAATATACTCAAGGTCTCCTTAAGGCTCCAGTTATCCATTTCACAATAAATRTTTTACAGTGAACACTGCAGTGAAGCTTTCATTTGGCAAAGATAAAACAATCTTTGAAGCTAAGGTAGTGTGTGTTTCATGCTGCTGGACAGGCTCATGTTACCAGATGRCTGAAAGAACCACGCAGGAGTTAACAGTAAGCTGGGAGCCAGAAAAATTTCAGTGGAAAATTGAAGGTCACTGGCATTCTTTAGTCTCTATACACTTGGTACAAAGCAGGAACAGACCCCAAGGTTCTACTCCCACCTTCAAATGAGAGTTTAACCAAAGACTTTAAATACAGTAGAATAGGACGTGGGACAACAGTTTATGCTCCTGCTGTCCCAAGAGCAAAGGCAGGTCCTGCACTGTAAACTTCAGCTTTTCTCAGCTCTTAAGTGGGCATCACAACACTTCCCTCTCTCACTGGGTTTGGTCCTCRCAGCCCTTCATGCTATCCCAGAGAGCTCTCTGACCTCTCCTGGAATAACTGCATTTGTTCTCATCTCCAAGAGTGCCACAGAGCACTTGGATTCACAGGGATACAGCTCAAGATTGCACATTGCTCAGACAGCTCAGGAATGAGGCTGAGCAATCACTCTGGAGTGCAATGGAAACAATTGCACAGCACCATTTCAGAAGTGGGAATTGATGAAACAGCACTGGCASCACAAGGATTTTGAGAGGGAGAACCTTCCCCCACATCTTCCCTGTCCTGCTATTGCCTTTTGTGAACCTTCTCAGCCAGCCACAACTAAGGTAGAGATGAAGGTCACTCCAGGATAAATACTTTGCTGTGGCCAAATTTGCCCTTTTCACCCACTGCAGGATTGCACTGTGCAGCCCTGTAGCAAGAACAAAACCCCAAATACAAGTACGCCTCAAAACAGGGAGAAAGTTTCTAATAGGGAAGCTGTTTTAATTTATTTCCAGTCAAGATCTTACACAGCACAGGAATTACTCCAGCCCCTACCAGAGCACAGCTCCCCAAGACAAGCAGAAGCTGCGTTGTGAAACCAACTGCACTGAGCAATATAAATAATCTATTCAGAGAGCTGTGTGCCATGTGTTCCAAAAGCCTTTTGATGTGCCAGCAGAAGTAGGATTTTGACCCTTCATTAAGGAAGAAAAATAAAAAAGGACTTAATTTCCMGAAAAACAGTTTAAAGCTGCACAGCTGCAAGTGTAGCCAAGCGTGTCTAGTTCACTGAGGGGCATCCGAGACTTTGATTTGCATCTAAGGGTTCAAACGACTTTGAAGTCAGGAAATAAACAAACCAAACCCCCCAAAAAAMCCCACCAAGCATCTTCACATCCTCTGAGCTCAGCCTATATGTCTAAATCCATCCGAGTTAGAAAATCCTTTATTTTTGTACTCCTTAACAAGGGCTGTTTTCTTGGGAAAAATACAAAGGCAAAAAGGAAAAACAAAAGATCATTCCCATCCATCACTTCAGGGGAGTTGTCTTGCAATAAGCAAAGCCTGGCTCTGGCTCCACTGGGGATACCAGTCCAGTGGATCCTGGATTTCTGCTCCAAGGATTATCCCCTCTTTGGACTCGGGATGGGTCTCCACAGCTGTCTGTGCACCCAGCCTGGGAGCGGGGTGATGCAGCTGCTCTGCGCTCACTCTCCCCCCAGGACAGCTGCAAAGTGTTTTGCATTTTTGTGTTTATACACAAATAGAGTTTGCTAAGAGGACAGCAAACAAGGCAAAGCCCTGCACTTCACGCATGGAGCAAGAAGTGCCAGCTCTGGGGTGACACGGGGTCTTTCCCAGCACCAGTACTACCCCAGGCTTTCCCTTACCCCAGATCAGGGCTGGCTCATGGGGCTTTCACATACAGTTTGAATCAAATCCTGCAGATATTTCAGATGTTTATTTTAAACTGAGTAAAAAGCAAGTTCTCAACTTCCAGTAAACACTCCCTTGYAAGGGATCCATCTCTGAGTCTCTTCTGGAGCCCAGCACAGGCTGGGCTGCACCATCAGGGCTTTGCACCCCAACCACAGACACCAAACTCTGGCTCAGCTCTTTATCTGTAGTTTAACTAGGACAGCCCTGCTGCAGAAACACAATCTCCCCTGATCAAGAACGATTTCAAAAGCCCCCCTTCCTCCCCTTCACAGCATTAGGGTTTTGAACATTAAGCACATGAAGRCATTTAATCTATGAAGCAATTTTAGGTCAAATATTTATTGGATTCCTTATAAAACAGTAAAAAGAATCAGATCCACTAAGACAATCTCCCCAATTCTAGACATTTAAATACATACTGCAAACTAATTCTTTTGAGCATTGTGCATATAAAAGTGTCACAGTTCAGGCAGTACTGAATAATCTTTTTCTCCTTTTCTATTAAAAAAGCAGACAATCTTTTCATTTCAGTCTCTAGCCCTGACAAAAAAAAAGTCACACCCAGCTGGCCAGCCAGGGAAAATACATCCCTGTATCCCCAACCTCAACGTGCCTGCGTGTGGGGCAGACAGGGAAAGCAGATGCTGCTCAAGCCTGTACAAGATGCACAGACCCCATCCCCAAGACAACTGCAGGACGGGTCTAGGATGAGGCAGGCAAAAGGAGATCCACAGGGATCAACCAGCACTCCCCACCCTGCCCTTGGCCAGCTCAAGGGTCACAGTGCTGCTCCTTCCTCCAGCTCCCTTGTCCTGCTGTTGTCAGATGACCACTTGATAGCTGGGCTGCTTCATCTTCTGGCTGCTTCCCCGGAGCCCTGAAACATCCTGGTCGCTTTCAGACTGGTCAAAATCCATGTCTGGAGAGAGCAATACCTAGAAAAGAGAACAGACAGATGCTGATGGAGTGAGAGGTATCAGATCTTCTCAATACTGCTTGCTGAACAGGTCAAGCACCCCTAGAGGGGTCTGCTGCCAGATCCAGTTCTCTCTGGCAGATGGGTAAGGTCTCAAGGTCATCTCAGCCAAACAGCTCTGGGCACAGACACCAGGACCATCTGGCATCCCAGCCCCTTCCTTGAGAGCAGAATGGGCAGCAGAATGGGCAGCTGAAGGCTCTGTTCTCCCTGGGACAGGACTCACACACGGATAGTCAGCCCAGGTTGAAGCCTCAGCAGAGATGCACAAAACCAAAGTCACACATTTTGTGAGCAGCTGTACCACATGCAGACCTTCTTCCAGCCATTTGTCACCTCCAGAGCTCAGCCAGAAGTTCAAGCAGAACTTCAGGCTCAGCTTCAGCCATGGCCAGCCAGCTCAGGAGTGATGTCCAAGCCTGGCAGCACCTTATTCCTGCCTGGCACAGCAGCTCCTGGCTCAGTCCCAATTGTGGGAACCCAAGCAGAGCAGTGACTCCTCCCACTGGTGTTTAAGGTAAAAAAAGCATTTTTTGCAGCAGCAGCAGGACCCAAAGGCTGCCATTTGCCCCAGGAGCACCAACACCCTCAGTAGTTAACTCCACCTCTGRGACTACCAAAGGCTGCTCTAAACTGGCACTGCATGATCCAGACAGAGCTAAGTGCAGGCATCCTTGAGCCTGCAGATCTTTTATTTTTCCTCTTCCTCTGGAAAAGGAAAAAGGCTGGATTTTACCCAGGTCATGGCTGCACTGACTGCAGAAGAGCTGAAACCCAAAGCCAGTCAGCCAGCAGTTCTCAGGGGTAATATTCATGGCTGGACAGATTAAAATCATTGAATCCTCAAGGCTGGAAAAGATCWCCAAGACTGAGYTCAACTGTGAACCCAGCCCTGCCAAGCTCATCACTGAACCTAAATGTCCCTAAGCAGTACATTTAAATGGTTTTGGAACACTTCTAKGRAYGGTGATTCYACCACTTCTGTGGGCAGCCTGTGCCAGTRCCTGACCCGCCTTGCARTAAAGACATTTTATCTAATATCCCATATAAACCTTTTCTGTTATGACTTGAAGGTGATCCTTCTTGTCCTGTTCTTTATACCTGGAGAAGAGACTGATCCCCACGTGGTGGGGATCCCCCAAGGTGGCTGCACCCTCCTTTCAGGGAGCTGTAGACTGATAAGGTCACCCCTGAGCCTCCTTTTATCCAGGCTGAGCCACCCCCCAGCTCCCTCAGCTGCTCCTCCTCAGACCAGACTGTTTGCCAGTATTATCCTATCCCTTTCTCCTCACTTCAAATACCCAGGTTTGGGCAAGAGAAGCTGCAGTGCCATTCTCAAGTCCCCCTGTACCTCACCCAGCAGCCTTCCAGCTCCAAGACCTCAGCMAAGGGATGGCACACAGAGAACATCCCCAACAGCTCAACCAGTCCCAGAGCCCGGGATCCCTCTGGCACAACCAGAAGCAGGGGGGAATCACTCCTATCTCTGGCAGGCACAGCTGGGAATTCACAACTCCTCCACTTGTTAGCACTCAGGCAGCACCACGGGCCAGTCACCACAGCAACAAAACCACTAAACAGGAAAAACAAAACCCCAGTGAGTCAGGGACTTCAAAGGAGCAGAAGAGCCGCAGGGGAAGATTTCCTCCTCCCCACCCTGTGACACACCCCAGCCCCTCCATCCAATGTTGTCATCTTCAGTCAGACACCCCAAGGACAGCAGCAGACTGGATTAAGTGCTCTTGYTGTCCCTCTCATTGGTCTCAAGGATTTTTTTTTCTATGGTTCAGGACACACTGGAAAGTTTCCATCTCTCTCACGTGAAGATTTCCTCTGTTTATCACATTAATATTGTGATGCTGTTGAACCTGAAAAAA
>NW_026623518.1:572910-576697 GCF_030028575.1 Malurus melanocephalus | reverse complement strand
ATTTTCAAGCCCAACTCCAGTTTGAGWGTTTTCTGCACAGCTCTTCCCCTGCAGATGCACCCAGATTGGGATCACAGTGGGTTGGTGGCAAAGCTGAGAATGGGACATGGGTTTTTAGCCCTGGGACAATGTGCTGCTGTCTCACTCARCAGTCCTCAAATACCTCACACATTCCACACCTTGAGCTGCCACAAGTCAGTAAGATTGTAATTATCCTTCTAGGGGCACCTCTATGCTCATTTTCACTCATCTTCCCTGCAAGGATCTGGCACCTGAGGTCATCATGAGTTTGAGCTAATTAAAAAATCAAAAAGAAATTAAAAATAAAATTGTTTCTGAGCTAAGCAACAGGCAAATCTAACTTGCTCTTGGAGTTTCTAAGTGCTTCAACACTTAGAGGCAAGCAGCACTGTACTGGGATTTATTATCATCTTCAGTCTGGTGAATGCCAAAATTCAGAATTCCTTATGAAGGTAATTAAGACAGGTGCTGAACTCATGCTGATCAAAGGCAGCCCCTCATTGTAGAGTATAAACTTTCCTCCCAACCTCAAAGCCTYTAGCTTCACCTTAATTTTTCTCACAAGTACCACTCTTACTGGACTTYTGCTTTAAGGATTGTCTCTGAAAATATAAAGCCTTCAGGAAAGGAACARAAACTCATCCACCTCCCTGGGCAAAAAAAAAACAACTGAAAAAAGATCAAATAAAACATTATTAAAACTGCCTTGTTTTCCCCGCGTGGAGGAAACAAAGAAATCACTGATAAGATCTAAAGTTCATTGGGAGTTACAAGGGCAAGGGAAAAGAGCCTCAGGGTCAGGGGCAGGGCACATAAAGCAAAAATAAGAGCCCTGTAGATGAATTAATTTCCCCAGGCTGAACAGCACTGGATGCAGACTGGCACGAGAGACAGATCTTTTTCTATTCCACAAGAGGAAAAAAAAAATACTCCATGAACATTTACAAGGCAGGGCACAAGACTGAAACAACACAAAGCTTATGACTGACACGGAAGAAAAGACGGGAAAGGAAGAAATAAGGAAAAYTCATGCTCTGGCAAACCAGAGGAGTCCACAAAAGGCTTCCACTTCCTTGGCTGCAGCCACAGAGTCAGCAAGTAACACCAGAGGCAGGGTTGCTGTTGTCTGGGTCTTTTCTTGCTGCCCAGCTGCTCTACCAGGCCAAGGACAAAACGGAGTTTTCCTGCTGCCCCCAGAGAAAACAGAGCGTGGGCTTTGAACAGGTTAACTTCAGCCCACCCTTTCCATTCTCCTTCCTATCTCTCCCCCTCCTTTTCCAAACACAAACTGCAGGTTCATGTGAAAATAATGACACTCCATGGGTGAGATAGGCAGAGGGTTGAAATTCAAGTCGGCAGCGAGATGGGGAGCTGGTGGCGCCTGCAGCGCGACAGCGCTGATGAACCCTGATAAACCATGGGACACATTAGCTSTGCCCTACAGAGACACTCCTCAGCCCCCCTTCCTCCTCCACTGGGCAGCAGGGAGGAGAAATYCCCCCACTTGAACACATAATTAGCAGCAACAAGCCCAGAAAATGCTCATTTTCTGCTTTCAAACCCAAATTCCAGTCAATCCAGCTGCAGGGATCAGCCAGACATGAATCTTTAGYTCACAAAGTTGACACATGAAGCAGGAGCCTATGGCTATTCAAGGCCCARTGCCAAGAAAGAGTTGGAWAACAGGTCACCCACTTCTGTATTTTTTCATTAGCTTCCTTCTCTCCCCAAATATTTGTCGGGCCAGAGGCACAGGAACATGCCTGAGCATAGAGGATGCAATCCCTGCAGACTGCTCTGAGTAGAAACCAACCYCCTTGGTAGCTCCACTGCAGTGATGGATCAGTTTCAGGGTGGACAAATGACCTGTACACTGGAGAATTTTTGCTGAAGTCTTCAGAGAAAAGCAGTCGAGTACTTGGAAGATGGGAAAAGCCTTTGTCAGAAGGAGGCAGTCCTTGAATTGTGGGAATTGTTTCCACCACTTGCAATTCCTGCCAGAAGAGCAGGTCTGGAAATTWGCAGGTATTGCCCCTTCAGATTATCCAAAACTGAGCTAGAGGTCACAAAACCCTCACAGCGTTCCAGTGGAATGGGCAGAGGTCCAGCTGCATTTCCATGGAGGAGCAGTRCCTGTGGCACCATCTGCACATCCCATCATCTGTGGGACTGGATGCTGCAAGTTTTGGTTCCAGAACCTCTGAAGGAGCCTTGTGCCTCAACTAGAGGTGACACCTCCTTGCCTCTGCCTCTGAGCTGGTGTAATTTTGACTGACCTTGGGCTTTCAGGAACMCCTCCAGTGAGCAGGGCAGGGCTTTACCACCGTGACCTCACCAGAGCAGTTTATCTGGAGGCAGGGCCAGGAGGATTGACTTACTCATCTCAACAGCTGCTCGGCTCACATCTGCCTGCCCTCCCTGCCACAGCAAGGATTCCTCTGACACTGCACGAGCAGTGGCCACTTCCCTGCTGCACTCCTGGGACATGGAAGCCTTGGCTGCTGTGCAGACTGCCAAGCACACACTGTTAAAACATCACTCACATCAACCAAACCTCTGTGTGTGCTGCAATTCCACCAGCATTGAGGCATCCCACCCACCAGCACAAGAGATGAGTTACTCCTCATGAAAGAGCTCTCAAAGAGTGAGAGCTATTTCTGTTCATCCTAAATTCCCCGGCAGAAGCTCCTCCAGGAGCCAGCCTGTGACTGCCAGGAATTATTTTATCTCTGCAAGTCTCACCAGTGAGCTGCAGGATATCAGCAGCCGTACACAGAACATGCTGAAACCAGGCCTGGGTGYCTGGGGAAGGAAGGGAATTCCTCCCAGGGATCAAGGCTGTGGTCTCTGCCCAAAGGTCAGTCAGAAACAGACACCACCTACCCAACAAACCACMCATGATTAAGAAGAGCAAAGTCTGCTGGAACTGCAGCATTTCCTCCCCCACTGTCATTTTTAGGCATCAAACTGCACAAAACACAGCTTTCTCCAGGTAAGGGGCAATTTCTGGTTGAAAAAATACCAAATGTTGGCAAAAATAGGACTCCCAGCTAAGCATTGTCCCCTAAGAAGGATGCTAACAATTACATTGAGAAAAATAAGGTCCTGCCAGCCAAAATTAATTACAATTAAATATAGCAAAGCTCAGAGTGACAGTTTCACCCTGCACACACAGATCAGTGCAGAAGCCAGCTTATCCCCCCAAGATACTGTCACCATTCAGGGCAATATTTCAGCAACACTTTGTGGGCTGTGACATTGCTCATGGTTAGCCAGAGTTAATTTGACTTTGCAGGGTCGTTACCCACACTCCTGAAGCACCACCCCAGGTCCAGGCAATGTGATGTTCTGTTACAGGGTTGTGGTAAATCACACAGACCATCCCAAAAGTCTGCAGCCTGGTCTGAAACACAAGTCTGCACCCCTGGTCTTACCTGAGAYTCCTCAGTCCTCCTGGCCCGAGGAGTTTCTATGGATCCATTGATGTCTAGGGTATCCTTCTGCTTRTATTTCCTCATGATCAAGCTGTCCACAACCCAGAACATAATGGCCTTGGGGAGAAAAAAATCACATTAATAGACTGCAGAGATCAAAATACAAAGTCATTCCATCACAGATATTTCTTCTCCTTTTGGGTTCTCCAGACATCCAGCTTYGATCAACCTCGTATCTAAATCAACCCTGCATCAATTGTGTCCATGGGGATTGGATGGGTCAAATTCCTGAGGTTCCTTCTTATACAAGTCCTATTGATGCCACAATTATT
>NW_026623518.1:550967-572815 GCF_030028575.1 Malurus melanocephalus | reverse complement strand
AATTTCCACCAGAAAATAACCATTGAACCAAGCTCCATCCAAGGCTCAGCTGCCTGAAACAGTCCCTGCTCAGTTCTCTGAGGACCAGAATTTGTTTCCTAATGGGGAGATGCAGCCTGGTGTTGAGGAGAGAAGCAGGTCAATCCTACTTTGCCAGTGCTGCATCCACTGAAATGTGCATGGGATAAGCTGAAAGTGAGCTCACCTTCCTGCTTGTCCAGGGAGCATCTGAGTGCCAACACCTTATTCTCATTTCCCATCTTAGGGACTGAACAGCAGGTCAAGGATCACCCAGGGGAATCAGGAAAGTGCTGAGCTTTCAGGAGGTTTTGTTGAACTAATTTTGAGAAGAACAAGAGTTCTGGATAAACCTGTGCCCCTTATCTTGCTGTAACACAATCTGAAGTGAAGCCAAATAACTAGATGAGCAGGTTGCCAAAGTTACCAGCCATCCTATACAACCTTAAGGGGTTTTTGGGCATCCTTATGCCCACAGCTTGCTGCTGGGATAGCCCTCAGCTAACAAGACCCAGCTTTAGTCCAAGAGGTGAAGAGTCAACCCCACCTCGAGCAGCTCAGAGAAAGGTATGGGAACTGGGACCAGAGTCCATGGCAGCAACAGATTTGTGACAGATTTATTTCCATTCTCCTCCCCCATCCCAGCCACTTCAGGGCTGTCCCCAACCAGTCCCTGTGCATGCTTCCACGAGGATGCAAAACGATTTCCAAATCAGCCCAAGAGGCACCACTTACATTGACTATGAAAGGCACAACAAACATCACCAGGACAAGCTCCAGCTGGGGGCTTGGGATGTAACCCAGGAGGATCTGCTGAAGCTGCAGAGGAGAAAACAAACATTTAGAAGCAGTATCTGAACAGCTCTGTTGCAAGACCTTTGACTAAAGTGGTTATCCTCTTCCATGAGCAGCCAGAGCTCTGCAGCCTTTGCTTCAACCCAGCTCTCAGAAAGATGACACAGGATATTCCCTCAGCCCAGCTGCCAAACACGTGATTTTACACAGAAACATGTACTCAGAGTCTTTCAGTGTAACTCTTCATGAAAACAACTGGTGGGACTTCCCTTGGCTCCCCGGAGCTCATCTGCAGAACAAGGACACCAGCCATGAGCAGTAATGACAGAGAGGAATCCAGCAGCATCTCTGGATCTGGATTTGTGTTGCTAAGAGTTCACACCCAAATGTGAGCACTGTGGGCTACTGGGTTTGAAGGACAAYCCTTGAACAGATAAATGCTTCCAGATTGCTGCAGATAATGCCTCAATCAAATTACACTTAGTGCCTGACACCTTAGAGTCTAAGGAAAGTGCACTCCAAAYTGGAGTTACCATTGACTCCCTGAATTGGGTTTTATACCCATCACACCCACCTGCCACCAGCTAAAAGCCCCACAGAGAATTATTTTTATTTTTTTTAAGATAAACTTCTGATCAACACAATTAATATTGCATCAGGAAACCATGCAGAAGCAGCTGAGCAGGAAAAGACAATGTGCTACTTAGATAGTTCTTTTCAAATTAATCTCTATAAGTCGCCTGGTTTAGGTATGGGATCACAAAACACCAACATGGACTGATTTGACAGAATAAAATAGAAATCCTCTGGCAGRACTGAAGGAGCTCAGCTGCCAGCCCAGCCCATTTTAGCCTTCCAAGAATGAGAAATAAAATTAAAGCATCATTTTATTCCACTAGCTTTTGACTAGCAACAAAATGCACCAAAAGCCAAACCATTATGAAAGTCATGTTTCCTGAAGTTTTAATAATAGCTAATGATTACAGAGTGATGTCAACAAGTGTGAGGATTAAAGGCCTTCAATAATGGGAACCATGAATCAGGCAAAGCTGACAAAAAACAAATCACAACAGCTACAACTAGAAAAATACTGCTTACCTTTGTCCAGCCAGGGATMAGCAGGACAAGGCTAATCACAGTCTTCTCAAAAACCATTATCAGCAAGTAGAGGATACACTGGCCAATCCAGGCAGCAGCTTGTGGAGGGTCACCTGGAAAAACAGCATTTTAAACCTGGATTAGAGGACAGGAGGAGACAGCCTTGCAGAAAAGCAGTCTCATGCTTAACACTGACCCTCCTCTCTACAAGGACCAGTCAGAACCTGCACACTCCTCTATAAAATAAAGTAAATGCAAATAAATTTTTAAAGATATCACCAGCAATTTTCACTCTGTTAAGCCACACAGTTTGAAATTTTCAAGTCACCAATTTCACTACAAGCAGCATTATTTCTCAGCCCAGAACAGTATTATTTTATTGTGCTGATGAAGTGAAGGGCTGGTTATGTGATACTGTCTGAACAAGAGACAGGGGCTCCATCGCCCCAGGTTTTAAAGTAATTCACTCAAAAAAAATCAATGCTAATTAAATATAAATGCTTCCAAAGGGGTACTCACCAAGCAATAAGGAAAAGCATACTTATATTGTTAACAACAATAATGGTTCTGTATCTATTACATGAGCTTCCTTCAGCCCTCTGCCAGCTTGTTATCACCTCCCCTGACTCACCAGAACATCTCAGATCTGCAAAACTGAGCCACTGTATCAGGCCTGGGATAGCTGCAGCATTTCCTCTTACCACTCAAAAACAAAGATAACCCCTRGCTACACTTGTTCCCAGCATAATCRRGCCGGAATTTGGAATTCCAKCCGTGCAAGGGAACCTGCTCAGTTGGCACTGAGAGTGTTTGACGTGGTCAGATGGCAGCAGGCTGGGAGCTCTGCCCCACTTTTGTCCATTTTTCAGCACAATCCTGTCAAGATGTGGCAGGGGGAGACAACACCAGCAGTTTGCAAATGCACATTTATCCCCACCAGCACAAACCTCCAGCCACAAAAACCAGCAGCACGTACTGGGATTCAGCAAGAGCTGGTGTCCAACCRAGCCCCAGCTCCGTGAGGATCTGCTTCCCAACAAGTACAAAGCAGGTCTGCATGTCCAYTTGTCATTATTCTGTCATTTGTCATCAACATCCCAGAACATCTGCAAAGCTACAGCCAGATGTGGAGACATCTACATTATCTGATAGTGTCCAAGCAGGATCCCCTTGTGCCCCAAATTCTTAATTGCTCAAGGCTTCATTAAAAAGGAAGCAAAGGAGGGGAGAAGGAAGGATTGGGAGGTCAAGGGTGCAGGGATGAGGAGAACAAACAGAGAGAGCCAAAGCAGCAGGAACAGCACAGAGGGAGGGCAGGAAGAGGGAGCAGGAAGGTTATGCACAAGCACACACAGCAGAGCCCGTGGAGGATTTTGGAGAGCGGAATCTCCGCTCCCTGGAAGGCAACAGCTTAATGGGTGGTCTGTGGGGAGATKGGAGCAGTGTCACAGGCTGGTGTCAGAGAGGTTTTGATCCTCCTGAAAGCCTCTCCTAATAGATCAGGATGCCTGGCTACCTTTGGCACATGTTAGGTTTAGCAAACCCTTTTACCCCTTACCCTAAAACCAACCAATTCTCCCACAAACCCCCACATTACCACCATCCATCAGAGCTCAGAGCACAAACAAAACGGGAAAACAAACACATCTGTTGTGTCCCTCCTGCATTTGAACTCTTTCCCTTTCTCTCTGTGTTGTCAGCTGTGCTCTGTCCCCCACGGAGGGACAGGGCTGAGAGCCACAATGCCGTTTGTGAATCGGTTTTTCCGTGACAGCATTTCCCTCTGTCATCTCAGCCTGCCCAAAAAGCACCAGCAAGTTKGAGATCCCTCCCAAACACCTGCCCCCTCCACCCTTTTGGGGACAGGTCACACCAGCAGGCTGTGGTTCTTCACTCTGTGCAATGGACAGCCTGAGTTAGGTTTTGGCTCACCAGGCTGACACACAGACACCAGGACAGACAGCCTGCTTCAACCCCCCCTAGCTATGGACTCGCCAGTGTACTCAAAGTTAACAGACTTGCACCCCAAAAACTTCCATTTTCAGCTTGTAAGAAAGCCATCAAATTGTTCACACATTTTCTCGAGGTTTCCTTCAGAGAAAGAAAATCTTTTTTCCCTTTGCTAAAGAAGAGTTTTCATGGTGAAACTGTAAAATCCCTCYGGGTGAGCCCCACTTGTCCAGGAGCAGCCTCCCCAGTCAGGCTTACACCACAGATCCACAGCCCTCACCACCATATCCCATCTTGTCAAAGAAACATCCAGCCATCCAGAGCTTCAAATATCCCAGTTTCTCACTCTGGTCTTTTCTGCATCACCTGCAGAAGATGCTGTGAATTTTCTCCACAGTTAAGAGGGACATCAGCACTTCTGACATGTCCAGGGTAGACACTGCAAGGACATGGAAAAGACCCACAGAGCTACACAGAGAACAGGTTTGGCCATCTGCTCTATCACATCAAGAAGCTCAAATTGTCACTGTTTTGCAATCTGTTTCTAGAATCAGAATCATTTAGGCTGGATTCAATTCACCTAATTCTRACTAAAAGCAGGAATATCCAAGTCTGCATTTTCTGGCATCTCATCAGGGAAACCTTTGGTGTGGTCCCTGGACAAGCCCACCAGGCAGATTTGCCCCATCTCCTCCTTCCACAGCAAGGAAATGCTGGAAGATGAGCTGAACTCATGTAAGAGCTGTTTTCCTACAGAAAGCTGGTCAGATTTCCTACTGAAATCTGAAATCCTCAGATTCAGCCTGATGTCTTTAATGGATCAAGTACTGTCCAGAGGTGCCCTGCTCCACAGATGGGAAAGGATTCTTCTTACARGRARTRTTTTTATTACATAAATCTCAAAGARTGCCCACAAGACTTTCTGCTACACCATACTGCCAGCCAGYAAAAACTAATTTGCTGCCTGGAGGCTAAAAAAAAATTAAAATAAAATTGATGTCCTCCTTTTTCCTACAGGGAAAGGAAAGTTGTGAACATAGCAAAGTGGGGAACTGGTCCAAAGGATATTTGCAGCATCCACACCACATCTGTTAGGAAATTTAATGTATCATACTCCCTTTGAACTTTTCCAGTTTCTTGTCCCTGGTTCGAGTTGGGAGTTAACCCAGGACATCTCAGCTTTACACATGGAGTCTATCACCAGCCTCTCCTTTTACTGAACACCCTTTGCTAAAACCTTTTTTACAGCCACCTCCCATCCTCACAAAAATTCAAATCCTCCTTCACTCTGAAGGATGCACACTCTGAATTTTGACTGCTTCCTCCTGCAGCATTTCTGAGACACCCCATCACTGGAAAAACATCTTTGGAGCAGCCCAAGGACCACTGGAGCCCGTGGCACCATCACACAAACGTGTCTCATGTTCCACTTGTGCTTGGGAGCCCAAGTGCAGGAGAGCCAGAGCAGTGCTTGAGGTTTCTGAGCTGTTACCACACAGCAGGATTAGTTTTAAGATTAGTTTTAATTCCAGGCTGCCAAATGCACCGAGCTGTCAGCACAGCCCCCGTGTTCCTGCCAGACAGTTTTATTTACAGATTTCTGGGGACTGTGTGTGCGAAGAGCAGGTAGGAAAAAAGCTCAACCACAGCCAAAGTGGGGGGTTCAGGGGGTCTGAGGRAAGGCAAATATTTGAAAGCATTGGAAGTTGTACTGGGTGACAAGGTGGGGGTAAAAGAGGTTAAAAAAAAACTTTTTAAGAGATTCTCAAATGGCACCTCCAAAACCAAGGGATTAATTATCAGTGCCAAGTATAGAGGAGGGTAGGAAAGAGCAGTAAACTCTGAACTGCATGAAGTGCTTACCTGGAGGACAAAACCAGGCTTTCAGATATGGGAATGTGATGAATCACAGCAGCAGATGTGCCCAGTGGGCACCCCAGACCCTCTCTGCATCTGAACTAAAGTCACTGAATCACAGAATGGTGTGGGTTTTAAGGGACCCCATGGGCAGGGACATCTCCCACTAGACCAGGCTGTTCAAAACCCATCCAACCTGGCCTTGAACACTTCCAGGGATGGGGCACTTCCAAGTCCTCTGGACAGCCTGTTGCACTGCTGAACTGGGAAAAAGTGAGAGCAGCTGGAATCTGTCCCCAGTGTGCAGTGTCACACCACTGCTCTGTGTCTTTGGACCCTGGGGGTGTTCCTATGGCAGTGGAATAGGAGTTTATAGGAATTCCCATTCCTAGAAACAATTCTGCTGTCACTGAGTTCCAGGAGGCTCAGGTTTGTACCCCTGTTCAGAGCAAGAGACCCAACCACCCACTTGGTCCCTGAGCAGGATTCTCAGTCCTCTCCTTATTTTTTCCCCCTGCTCCTGGGGGTGGAAAGGCCCAGCAGGCTGAGGACAGGACAATTCCTCAGGTCAGAGCTCTTTCCAGCAGTATTTCCTCCTCAATCATTAGCAGCCAGCTCTGGGACGTGGGAATATTTGTTATGGAAATTTTGTACAGCATCACCACGGGGCCAAGAGCAGCCTACACAGGTCCTCAGTTAAACTCAGCAGCTGGCACAGAGCATGTTCAATTAAATCTAAATTCGACCAGCAGAGTTCAACAGGCCACTAAACAGACTTTGAAGGCCTCCAAGCAAGATGCTTTTCCATTTCCAGACACTGAACGAGCACAAAGCACTTGGGCTTAGATCACCAGTGACCACAGCTACAGTCACACACAAGCCAGGCCCCAGATGGGCATCCAGAGGGACATTTTCCAGTCAGAACACTTTTCCTCCCCTAAAAAAAATTTACTTGCACATTGCAGAAAATCTCTCTTAATGAAAATTCACAGTATTTGCTTAGTTAAAAGAAATATTGGAGTAATCCTGGAGAATTATTAAMCACAATTAAAATGTCAGGACACTGCACCCACCCAGAGGTTTTCTCTAAGAAGCTGCTCATTGCCATGGGGAGGGAGGGAGAAGAGAGCTGGACCAGTTTGGAGATGAGGCACAAAATTCAAGCAGGTTTGATCAGCACACTCTGACTGGAGCCAGCACCTCCCCTGCCCAGTCTGTACAGCMCCAACAGCACCTCCAAGACCTTGGGTCCCCACATTTCCACATCTCCCACATATTTTGAAGCTCAAACTCTGCTTTGGTCCTCCCTGCATTGGTTCCCTACGATGACAGCACCTACAGCCATGATCTGCTGCAGCAGTGGTGCATTTGTGGAATTTCACAGAATYACCATRGAATGGTTTGGGCTGGAAGGGACCCTATAAAAATCACCTAATTCCAATCCCCTGCCCTGGGCAGGGATGCCTTGAGGTTTTTAGGGTCACATCCAAGCTGGCCTTCAACACCTCCAGGGGCAGGAGTTTGTAAGCTTTGAGCAGGTGTAAGGCAACCATCACTCCCCAAAGCTCACTGTGCCATGAACACACTTCCTCAAACTCTGATCTCAGGGCCCAGACATCCTTACAAGAGACAGCACCTTCCAAAATGCAGTTTCCTGTCCTTAGAGCCAATTCAGAGAGTAATCAAGAGCTGATGGGCAAGGATGGAGGAACACAAGCAAACAGGAGCCTTTGATTCCCCACTAGCTGTAAAACAGGTCATTCCTGGCTGCAGCAGCGTTTGGCCACGAGCTCAGGCACAAGAGAGGCTGATCTCAGAATGCCTGTTCCTGGGTTTTTGGAAATATGGAAGTAATTGATTTTTCTAAACAATTCTGGGCAGCTGSATGCTTAAAATAGCAGCAGAGATTTAAGTGCTTTCCCTCCCCTCCACTTTTCTTCTCCACTAATGCAGCTATTGGAGCACAGGGGGAGGCAGACAGGGCTGTGCAGGCAGGAGAAGCAACCACAGAGCAGCAGAAATTGCTGCAGCACAAACCAGAGAAGAGCTGCAGGGCTTTGCATCAGTTGCAGGGATGCAACCATGACCTGGAAGGACACTGCGAAAGATATTTTTTTTATTTCTTCCCCTAAATTGATACAGAAAGATGGGTACTGGCTCGAATAGACAAAACCATTCTGTTCTGATGGTTGGAGCAGTGGCACTGACTGCTGATTGCAGCATGGATTTGGTGCTTCCCTGGTTTTCTGCCTTTCCTCCTCTGCAGCACTTATGTTGCTTCCCTCAATTCTCCTGAGAAGCACAAGTCTGCTAGAGCAATTAGCCCAGAAAATGAATCATATTCCTGGAGCCTGCACCAAACTGTACAAAGTTTACAAGCGCCTTCCCAACTGTTTTGGAAGCTAACACCCGAAATGAGGACGGGAATGTTTTCCTCCCCCAGCCCTGCCTTGGACATCTCACTTGGCTCCCACCTGAATTTTCCACTGGGGTCACCCTGGCCAGAAACCTGCACCAAAAACTGCACTTGATGGATGAGATATTTAACCCCCAACCCAAGAACCAAATTCAAACAACAGCACAAACTTACTTGTTACTAATGAAAGCAAGATTTTCTCAAAGGAGAGTGAGCTGTTTCTGTGGTCTAAGCCAGCCCTAATGAGGGGCCAGCTACAGCTCAACAGAAGTTCACCACTGCTCTGCCAAAACACTTTCCACGTTCCCTTGCTTCTGCTCAACTGCAGACGTGGCACGGGACACTGGGGCTGTGCCCTGGGATGGCTGTGGTTGAGTTTCCAGCCCTTGTTGCTTAAAAAGGCAAAAAATTCCAGTTCCTGAACCAAGAATACCTGGATTTTTCTGCTGTCTCATCTGACTGACTTTAAGATCTATTATAAAGGCAGTCCCCCCACCAAATTCCTGCTATCAGGATGCTGTACCTGCTCRAGATCAGCCTTTAAAGTCACTCTCAGGTTTGAGGAGAGCTGGCCCGTCCAAATCACACCTTTTCAACCCATCTGCTGGCATTCACTCTCCCTCTGTAGCTGCTTCTGCTGCCTCACAAACCCACCCATGCCCTTCCTCCTGGGCCATGACCCATCTCCACATGCTGGGTAAGCTCACAAGGCAGGAGCATCTCCAAACCAACCCCAGTTCAGCCCAAGTTTCACCAGCTCAGATACCAGACCAGCTACTAAAAACACAAATAAACCAGACTAACTTCAGAATAGACTTAATGATTCAGTTCTTAAAAGCAAGACTGCAGTTTTTTATGAATAAGATGTATTTTCTGAAGTACGACTGAATTAATCTGTACAGTAGATACAATGTAAAATAGGCAAAGCATTAATTTTTTCCCTTTCCTGCAGCTTCTTCCAGAAGCTGGCTCTGCTCCTTTGGAAGGGAACTGCTACCCTCTAGTGGGGCTGCCTGAGAGGAGCTTTCCTGAAAATCCTCCACTTTAAGGTAGGAATTTAAAAAGAGAGAGCCCAGACTTGAGAACTCAGTTTTGGGGCCAGGCTGTGCCTGGCTGATGCCTACTACAGCTCAAGACAAATGCAACAACAATTCCATGTTCTGAATGGAAATACACACAGAAGAATCCCAAAAAGAGCCCTAAATACCTTAATTTACCATATAGAAGTTCTGGGGGTTGTTATACACTCAAGGAAATGTTCAGCTTTTCCTCACCCTGCTTTCCTCACCCTCACTGTGCACCAGTGTCACAGTATTTAACTCAATTTAACTCACACTCATGAGTTCCTTGGAGAAGGGATAAGAGAACCTGCTCACATTTCAGCCCCAGACTGCAGTTCCTGGGGATGTTTTCTTGTCCCCAACCTCTCCTGGGCAGAGCAGGTGACACCTACCATACTCCCCGAAGACCAGGTATGTGTATTTCTTGTGCTGCACGATCCACGAGATGACTTTCACACCCAGCCAGATCAGCAGCATCCCCAGCGTGGCATCCAGGATGAAATTAATAAGGTAGCTAAGAGCAGAGGAAAATTCAGGTTTCAGCTGCTTTCTTAAGTCTTATTCACAAATCTTTAATTTCATAATAGAAATCAATAAGAAAACCCCATGATTTTTAATAACCCCACTAAACAATCCAAATTCACTTCCTTTTTCTTCTATTGCATTTTCTTAAGCCTTAGCAGCAATTTCTTAATTTAAAAGATTGCTCAGGTGAGAAGGGACAAGCTCCACCAACTCTCTGGCACTGCTCATTTATTCATATCCCAATGGATACGTGTTAAAAGTTGGCCCCCCAAAATGAGGCTTGCCATTTGCAGCTCCTTTTTTTCTTATTAAAAAGAATAAAACCACAAGTTTTAGAGGAAACAGACTCAAATTGTTCTACAATTTCACACAAGAAAACTGCAGCTTTTTGGACACCACAGCTGCTACAAACTGGAGGAGGAGAGGCAAAAAGTCCATTTGCCCAAGAAGCTCCCAAAAACAGAGACACAGAGAGAGGGCAGATTTTGGGGGAGGTCATGAGCCCTGGCTCAGCAGCAGGAGCCCTGAGGTCCCCAAAAACCTCAAATTCACATCCCAGTGCAGATCCAGGAGTTGAACCAACCCTGCCAGGAAATTTGGGTTCAATGGGTTTGCTCTGCAGCTTTGGATGTTTAAGTGCCATGAGGCAGAGTGCCAGAGGAGACCAGGAGAGACCTTTTGGGGATTGCAGGGTCCAAGCTCTAACCCAGGGCTTGGCATTTTAATGAACTCCAAAAGGAAAAAAAAAAGTCACATAATCTAATGTGGTTTTTTAATGCAGTTTTTCATTATTGCAATATTTTCTGTCAGATTTCTACAGCCAAGAAGAAAATGCCAAGCACAGAGCTACAGCAGGGAACATTTCCTTTTCCAGAGCTCAATACTGCCTCTGAACAAAGAAGCTGAAAACAACAATCTGCTTTTGATATCCACTTTGAAAGCCTAACATTAAGTTTTTCTACATCCAAAAGCTCAGACCAGCTTTTTACAGTTTCCAGCTGCTGAAATCAGAGCTTTCCATGCAAACATGGAATGTTTGGTGGTTTACACTGGGCAGGACACAGAGTATGAGCCTCAAAGCCCAGGGACAGGGCTGGAGGATTTGAAGCTGCCTGGTTGAGGATGACAAGTCAGGCAGCACAGGGAAACATAAAACACACATCAAAAATAAACAACACACCCAAAGGGCACAGCAGAAGCACGAAAGGGTTTATTTTAAAACAGTGTCTGTTTAAAAAAACAACAATACATCACTTTGGAGGTTATGTGCAGCCCCAGCCAAACTTGTGTCTGCTTAAAGGAACATTATCAAGGGGCAGCACTTTAATACAGAAAAAGGAAACAGGCTAGGAGGTTTTAAGGAGCATTTTGGAGCCTAGAGAGCTTCYTAAAATGAGATGAGGTTCATTCTGAAATAAATTTTTATCTGCAAAGTGACTGAAGTAAAGGTGACACTTCTATGTTAAGTCTGAAGATTGGTTTAGAAATCCCCCAAAGAGGACCAGCAAAAAAAGACAACCCAGACCACAAAAACAAGCTCAGCAGGGTTCATCCCCACACAGTGCTTCAGATGGATCCATTTCCCCTGTTTATGACCCTTCCCAACACCATTCTCCCTGCCACACATGTAGGGCATGATTTCAAGAGCTTTGTGTACTTACAGAGAGCAAGGGTCCTCCTCAGTGAGATCAGACAGAAAAACATTGGCAAAGTGAATGAAGAGGGCACCTATTGCTTGCTTGGAGGTATCATAAAACCTGGAGGAAAAAAACCAAGATTTTTCTGGAGGAGCAATGCAGGGAATTTTATTTCTAGGGAGMACCAGCTACTTTATGGGGGTTTCCCTGGGAAGCAGCAGCACAACATTTCATTTACCTATTAAATGCCATACAGGACACACAGGGGGCCCAGAAGATTGTTAGTACGAGAGGAAATAATATTATAAACACAGTCTTTTTTCAAGTTTCAAATGAAAAATCTCACCATATCCTCCAGGGACGCCTCTCTGCCTTTGGTTCCTTAAATCGTTTCACTGCAAAGGGAATTAGAAAGGTCACATCACATGTGCAGCCCTGCACCCAATTTCACTGCAAAAGGACCTAAAAATCCTGCAGGACCCTCATCCTCTGCCAGCCTAAAGCTGAGCAAAGCCAAAGGACCTCCCCAGGGTGGTGGTGGTGGCATCATCATCCCTGGAAGTGTTCCAGAGACATGTGCAAGGTGCTCAGGGACATGGGTTAAGGGTGGGCTTGGCAGGGCTGGGTTAGCAGCTGGAATTTGTGATCCTGAAATGCTTTTCCAGCCTTTGTGGTTCCATGAATCCATTCTCTGGCCTGGATGTAAACCAAGCAGAGGCAATGCCTGCACCCAGGGGTCAGCAGGGTGGACAGCAGAGGTGTTGGGAGATGGCTGTGTGCTCCTGGAATCCCTCAGGAACAGCATTCCCATGGGAAGTGACCTGAGCAGAGCTAGGGAGGGTTCATCTCTCCCTACCAGCCCTGATAATCCTTCCAGACAACTTGAAATTGTGACAGTGAAGGGACTCTTCCTTTCAAACACACAGGTCAGGTTGCTGCTCTGCTCTCCCCAGCTGTATTTGAGCACTCAGGCTCCTCCCAAGGGACAGCCTGGGCTCATTCCCTTGGGAAATGCCTTCCTGATCCAGCAAAGAAGGATGTAGGGACTTCCCTGACAGGAACCTGCAGAAGGGCAGCWTTGCTTTTCCTGGCAAAGCGACAGGGCAGCAGTTGAAAAGATAACAGTGATAAGACCAGAAGGAACTTTTAAACTGAGATATATTTAGATTATCCATTGGAGAGAAATTGTTCAYTGTGAGGATGGTGAAACCCTGGCACAGGGTGCYCAGAGAAGCTGTGGCTGCCCCTGGATCCCTGGAAATGTCCAAGGCYRGRWTGGAYGGRGCTTGGAGCACCCTGGGATRGTGGAAGGTGTCCCTGCCCATGGCTGGGRTGGRATGAGATGRTCTTTAAGGTCTYTTCCAASYCAAACCATTCTCTAATCTGTGATCTCCCCAATCCAGGAGTTCAATGAGGCCCATGCAGGGTTCTGGTGTCAGTCTTAAACCCACAGGAAAGCAGCATTCCAACGACTCAAACCATTACTGCCATCAGTGAGGTACAAAGCATCAACCAAGTTATACCAGGCATCACTGCAGCAATTTCTGTTCTACCCCCATCCTGAAAAAACCCTCCTTTCCCTCCTCCAGCTGAATCCCACCACAAAATACCCCTGCAGCAATGACTTCCATCAGCACAGACGAGTTCTGTCATCACTGCTGCCCTTCAAAGGTCCATCTGCATTTCACCTTCCCACAGGCACCAGACCCACGGACAAACCAAGTGGCCAGAAGTGTTCAAACCAACCTTCAGCTCATGGGACAAAGAGCACCACTCTGCAGAGAAGTTGCTGGAAGGATCTTCAGGCCACCAGGCCAGCCAGATGACCACTAGCCCAAGCACAGGGGCACCAGGGATGATTTTTATTATTTTCTTAATGAGAAGTGACATGTTATGTATCCACAGCCACTCAGGCTAGAAATACAGTAATTCAGTGTGATAAGATGACAAGTAAGAGGTAAGAAGTTAATGGTGTGGTGCCTTGTTGAACACAGCTTGTCATGCCTCATTAGATTTAAGAGAGTTATCTGAGACTGTGTAATTATCAGAGACAGTAAAACTGTTGTATTAAAGATAAAAGCTAGTATTATAGAGAAATAATTAACTGCTTAATAGGGCATTTAGTGAGCAGAGCTGCAGCAGGCTGTCTCCAAATTAAACCAGAAATCCAGCCAAGATTACCAGAGCTTAAACAGGGAGCGGAGTTGTTTGGTGGCTGTGACCCGGGGCTAGAGGATGTTAAATCCACACAGGAGCGGCACCACATCTTTGAAGACTCGAGGAGATGCTGGAGCCCTCTGTGAAACAGAACTTCAGTGCTCAGTGAGCACAGCAGGGCTCTGGAGACTGAGCAAAGCTTCCCTCAGCTCTTCCAAACCCTGCAGAGCCAAGCACGGCATGCACAGGCACAGCTCAGCTGGGTCAGGCTGCAGAAAGGCTGAAATTTCCTCTGCTCTTCYCAAAATGTTTTTCCACTCACTGCAGTCAACTCAGTTTTCCACCAGCTGTAGGTGTGGGTTTGCTGYCCTGGCTCAGATGGGTCAGTCCACCTTCAACATTTGCTTTAAAGAAAGTTGTGCATGCACCAAGCAAACAAAACATTTTCGTTTTTTTAAGTCCAAGCACTCACAACTAAATTAAACTTTTTAAAAATGCCTGACACCAATTAAAAATTTAGTTTACTGCACATGGAGTTGCACAAGATGGCAGAGAACCCCCATYCAATTAGATTWAAAATGAGACTGGCRTGYACCTGGTCYATACTAGAACAGAATAATTCAGGAWTTTGACTTCYCACCAGTTTTCCAACCACAGCATCRATTATTTTAACTCTGCTTCCCTTCTCAGCTTTGTCCATGTGCAAARCAAGCTGGCTTGTGCAAGGAAGGAATGTTACTGCACATCTTGGAAAGAAATCCTTCCCTGTGAGGGTGGGGAGACTCTGGCACAGAGCTCACAGCTTCTTCTTACTCAGAGAAGCTGTGGCTGCCCCTGGAAGTGTCCAAGGCCAGGCTGGACAGGGCTTGGAGCACTCTGGGATAGTGGAAGGTGTCCCTGCCCATGGCAGGAGGATGGAATGAAAYGATCTTTAAGCATAATCATTCTATGATTCCTAGAAAAATCAGGATAAGGGGATCCAGGTCTGTCCATTAAGGATGAGCAAAGCCTGGTCATCAGGGTCAGCCCCCACAAGTGACCACTCCACCCCTTCTCAGCTCCAGCTGCYGCAGAAAAAAGCTGTGAAGTTGAACCAAAAGGGAAGGAAGATGAGTGACARTTTGAGAAATTCCCTGCCCAGGGCTGAGAAAGGGTAGGGCAGGAAACAAAATGCTTCCCAGCCCTTCCTCTTCAGTMAAGGACAATAAAGATCATACAAGCCTGAAATTCCCCCAGAACCACCAGGCTGGGTGGACGTTGACATCTGAATAAGAACCTGTGAAATGTTAAAAGAAAAAAGATTGGGAGGAGTCTTTCAATATAGATCTGGAAATAATCAGAAAGCCAGAAGATAAAAGCTCAGTGAAGCTKTTCTCACTCTTCTGATTAGCAAAACTGGCTACCAAGTCAGGTTTCTCCCAAGTTACAGAGGGAAATTTATTTCCCTAGGAGATGGTTAGAAATACTCGGCTGAGAGCCAGACCACCTCCTTGACAAATCTTACTGCAATCAACCACAGGATTCTCAAGTTGAGGTTTGGGATGGAGGTGCTGACTCAACAGACAAAGCTTTTGGGATTTGATTTACAGGGATGCAAGCCTGTCCAACCCCACTGAGCTCAGCCACAGGCCCAGGGGATGGAKACTGAAAATGAGCCTGATATGAGAGGCACTATTAGATGCATTAATACAYTTAAATTGTGAAAGGTCCACCAAAAATAAAGGCTGAAATGCCCMAAACTGGTGATACTGTTACCTGTTCTTAAGAAGGGATTAAATTGACTGCCATAAATCCCATCTCTGGGGCCATATCCCAMTAGCAAGAGGGTCAGGACCTTATTTCTGCTTGTGCCACAGAGGACTCTGAGCTACTGTACCAGGGAGGAAACAGAAGCTCTTCCCCTGCTCACCCTCCATGTTATTTTCAGCAGTACAGCCTCCAACAACACATTTCAACCTATTTTGCAGAACACACCCTTTCCCAGGCTTTTTCCAAGCCCYGGGCAGGAAAGAAGCCAACATGCAGGATACAGAGCCAAAACCCTGGGGTCTGCACTATTCTTAGCCTGAGCATGCAGCTCAGACAGCTCGACCCCAGACACAATGGGAGGAAGMAGCAGCCACTGCTTGCAGAGAGCAGCCAACATCCACAAAAATGTGAAATTTGTACCCMCCATCACTTCAGGGAGCAGCAAAAGTCCTGGTTTTCCTCCTCAAAACACCTCTGTCAGTGGTTTGATGGCATGGGYTGTTAGTGATTTCCACCCTCTGGTTTGCACCAGGTGTATTTAGTTTTTGTGCCTTGTACCAGACACAAGAATGCCAGMACAAGTGGGAAAACTGGCAGAGGAAGGAACAGAAATTGAGGTTATGTTCATGGAATCACAGGATGGTTTGACTGGARGGGACCTTAAAAAYATCTCATTCCAWCTCCCAYCRGACCAGGCTGTTCAGCAGCTTYMCCTGGAATATTCATCCTTCTGGAGACTCCAAGTGCCACAATGAAGGCCACAGTACCTTGACACAGCTCTCAGTTTTAAGCTCTACCCTTTGTGTCTTATTTCTGTGCAGATTTTCAAAGCTCTCATCACAGCCAAGTGCCAGGTGGTCACAAACCCAAGCTGTAAGATAACAGCATCAGCTGTGCTTTGCACACTGAGAACAGAACACATTTTCTGATGACACAGAAGGTCCTACAGGAGACCTGGGCTGAGGTTGGGATTCATCTCAGAGTGTCCTGGAGGAGCCAGGAAAGACTCCCTCCATTTAAAGCATCACTACATTGCAAGCCTTGAAAAATGAAGTTTAGACAAGGAAAGATAAAAATAAGACAATAAAATTCAAGATCATTAAGAGAACACCTGAAGAATGAAACAATGCACAAGTAGTTATTGAATCACAGATGGTTTAGGCTGGAAAGGACCTTAATGATCATTTCTACTCCYTTTTAASATAAAAGACTGAATTTTATCCAACYCCAAMTTYTATCATTAAAGCCTATCTGCCATACAGTTTTCTTAAAAATGCTGTTAAAAAAAAACAAAACAAAAACAGCTGGAAATGCACCAGACTCCTTAAAGCTTTACACGCTCCACCTCACAATTATAAAACACCAATTTCCCCGTGAAGTTTCTCTGTCGCGGTAAGTCACCCATAAAACCAACAGCTCACCACACACTGCAGAACCAACCCAGCCAGGTGCAAGGTGCTCATCTCCTGYGGATCACAGGTAGATTCTCATGCAGCTCTCATTTCTCATCTTCCCCAACCTCTTTGTCCCTTCTGGAACCAGGAGCCTCCCCAGTTCCACTGCTCAAGGGGTGACAGCCAAGGGGAGGTCAGAGCAATCAGCAGCTGCAATTCAAAAGCTCAGTGGAAAGCTGTGTGCAGCTTAACGAAGCACASGGAGTGCTGAACAGACCTTCCAGCTCACAAAGTGCAGCACGTGTTCTCAGGCTCATCCACTTTTCAGATGTACTGAAGCAGAAGGAAAACGTGCTGAGAGTCCTGCCATGTGCAGCTCGCTACTTAACCCACAGACCTACATGTAAATCAGCAAGGGGCCAAAGCTGCTCGCTGCCAGAGACACAGCTGACCTCTGTGGCTTTGTTTTTCTCTGGAGGGAAAAGCATTTACAGGGGTGAAGTTGGAATTTGAATGTTCTTGTGTGTGAACAATTAAAATCACACAGAGTTATGCACTTGTGAGAGCMAGCAAAGCCAGCAGAGCCTGTCTTGGCCATGGTAAACCTGCATTGTTTTTGTGTGCTGGAAAGATTTATTTCAGAACAGAATGGAAGTCTGGACAGATTAAGTGCTCTAGCATTTATTTCTCCGTTTTTTTTCTGATATGGGACTCACATTTCCACCCACACTTGTGAGATATTTTCAGTGTAAAAACGAAAACACAAACCAGAAAACACTTAGGGTACTTCTGAAGCACAGAAACAGCACATCAATTCAAACTACACACAGCAACCAGACTGAACTCAGCACTGGGGCAGGGTCACAGCAAGGTTTGGGTTGGAAGAGTCCTTTGAAGGTGATCTCATTTCAAGGGAAATCTTTCACTAGACCAGGTTGGGCAGAGCCCCATCCAACCTGACCTTGAATGTTTCTAGGGCTGGCGCATCCACCACCTCTCTGGGCAACCTGTTTCAGTGTTCCAGCACCCTCATTGTAAAAAAAAAAATTCTTCTTGTACTTAGTCTAAATCTATCTTCTTTCAGTTTAAAAACATTGCCCTTTCTCCTATCACTACAGGGTCTCCTAAAAAGTACAAAAGGGGAGTTAAGTTTGATTTATCTGTTGGAGATGAGTACAACAGCTTCCASTAGTTTCTCTCAAAGTTCAGTCATTTCCACATATAAGGATTCTGTCTCCCATTTTTCCATCCAGGAGAAAAACAACACAGAAAGGCCAGCTGAAAAATCCACAGGGACCAGGAAAACACAGACCACAGATCAAGGGGAAGCTTCTTATGTTCTTTAACAACYGTTTTCCACCACAGACCCAGTACTTCTTTTACAGGAAGTCTGGCAAACTCCTATTCTGTGGCTCAGCTACTTGGACCAGCTCATGAAACACCACCCCAGGGGCTAAMAGAGCATCTCCATCACCCCATCCTGTCTGGGTCAGTCCCTACAGCAAACAGCTCTGCCTTCCTAAAGTTGAGCTCAAGGTAAAATGTGCTGCAAGAGTGTCCAGCAGTGATCTGCAAGGGGGAGAGGGAGACACTGCTGTCACAGGAGGCAGGATCAAGGCATTTTCAAAAGTCAAGCTGAGAACAAGACTTCCCAGTGGGTTGTGGAGCTCAGTCCAGTCCAGCTATCCTTGCCTGGCAGTATTAGTGTTCTTCAAGAGCAACATCTATTTCTGCACCAATATCACAAGTGCTACTACACCTCATTCAGCAGGTCAGAGGGCTGCCAAGACAGTTTCAGGAAAAGAAAAAGTTGTAAGAGAAATAAATGTTCGTGCATGTTCTCARTGCTGTTCGTGGTAGAACAGAAAATGAGTATTACAGCTCCAGGGAAAGCTTCTTCCATTCACAACAGAGATAAAAATTGTCCAGCTCCCAAAATCTGTTTCTCTTGCACTCCAGTTAATTCACAAAGAAGGCTATGGACATAATTTGTACAAAAGATCTTTCCTCATTTCAAAGAGTTTTGCTGCTCCCTGCACAAGCCTAGACAAGTCTTGCTAGTCTAGAACCCCATTCTCAAAAAAAAAAAAAAAAAAAAAGTTTTCAATGAATAGCAGCAACTGCAGGGATTCAGCCCTCAAAAAGGAGCTTTCCTCACTGAGCTGAACGATGCTCGAGGCARAGCATTACAAACTGCTTCAGATGGGATTGCACAATTATCCCCACTCCTCAGGGCATGACCTCCCCGAGGGGAGGAATCCAGATTGCCACACTCACACAGCTGCCTCTGCTTTCAAAGGTTTGTGTCACAGYTCTAGGACTGTCCTTACAGCCAAAGTGCCTCCAAAGCCACCCCAGGCACGAGGAAAGGGTAACACCTCTTTGCCACTCGATTCCCAAATGGGACAAAGCTGCCACCACAGCAAGCCCTRGGCCAGAATGGGGTTAGGCTTGACCACAACCTTCAAAATCTTCTTGCTGGAAAAGCAAGAGAGTRTTTGTAGGCTGAAATGAACTCTGTCATTAATACTGCTCATGGGAGTTGACAAAATAATAACACCCCACTAAACAGCTGTCCTGACTCCCTGCCAAGGCTGGGCATCATTTACTCCTGGGTCCTGTTTTCACCACACAAAGAACCCATTTCTCAAATACCACTACACTGGGGAGCAAACACCCCACTCAATCATTCAAGACTAAGTTTCTCCTCCATTAGGTTTTCCTACCAGTTTGGCAGCAGCGAATTTTTCCACAGCCCTAAGAAACACAAATTCAATGACACAAGTTATTCTGGTAAAAACAAATTTATCCTTCCTGCAATGGCCATGCCTGGGACCCACATTCTGGAGGGATWCTCTGAGCACACCCCATGCACACACACCTGCAAACCTTTGCAGAATGCCATATTATTGTTAGCCTGAGCCCCTCTAGATGTTTTCAAGAGCTCTGAASAGTAGCTGCACAAATTGGAAATCTTGTCTATCAAAATCCAGGTGTTTCTACAGCTGAGCTGGAATTTTAAAGTAGAAGGAACAGAAAAGGCATTGGCTTTGGTTTGGACAAGAATTTCACAACATTGTTTYGGTTTCSAAGGGAATTTAAAGATCATATTGYTCCAAMCCCACTGCYATGGGCAGGGACACCYTCCACCAGACCAGGTCAGAGCCCCATCCAACCTGGCCCTGAGCATTTCCAGRGATGGGGCAGCCACAGCTTCYCTGSACARCYYRTGCCAGSGYSTCCCCACCCTTATGGACCTCCTTTCTACTCACAAACCCATATCCTGCAACACCCCAGCAAAGCAGTAATAAAACCAACAGAAACACACCCAAAAAAATGTCACAGAACTGGGGGAAGAACTATCAAAGGGCTACTCCAACAACAGCAACACCCTAAATTCCACATGGTGCAGTCACCCAGCTGGGAGTGCCTGACTTGATGCTGGACTGAAGATGCAACCAAAGTTCCCAGGAAGTTTTTTTTCCTCAGTTCCAGAGGCTTCCATGCCTAACAGACACTGGAGCCTTGTCCTCCCCAGAAGGCTGGGGCCACAGGAACAGCCCAGAAACTGCAAGGTGCCACCCCACATTAAACTGTTGCTGAGCCCACCAAAACCCCATGGATTAGGGGTCAGCACACCAACAGCCCCTCCAGCAGATCCAAGAAAACCAGGTGAAAACGTGAGCCTGGGCACAGAAAAGGACCAGCTGGGGTGGATTAGGGACCACCAGCCCAGCTGCAGCCAGAGAAGGGCTGTGGTTGGGATCCCAGTCTGCAGCTCCTCCWCAGCTGAGTCACAACAAAACCGCAMAGGATCAGCTTTCAGTTTCTGTTCATTAACCAAGGGGTTGTTAATATTCACGGAAATATCASCCCTTGCACCAGGGGAGGACAGCAGACAGCCCAGGGTTGATGATTTTTTTTGTAGCCTCATCCACAGAGGTATTCCAACATGATTTACCGAAGTCTTTGATTTTATGGGACACGCCACAGAGTTTATGGGACAAATACACCCATCACTAGGTGAAAGAGGAACAGAAAAAGAAATTATTCCATTCTTCCTGTCAACATTTGGTGAAACGCAAGCAGTGACATGTTGCAACTGGGCTGCTCGAACTGGAAGAAGGGATCAGTTATCCCTGGAAGAACTTGTTGCAGCTCTCGCTGGCAGCCTGGAGTTAACCGCAGCGCCGGAGCCTTTGAAAGTGCTTTCCAGACGGCAGAGGGGGGCAAGAGAACCTCAAAAATCTGCAGCTACTTAGCTCAGAAAACTTGGAAGGTTCGGTTTACTGTCACCACAGGCTTTTAAACAAGGAAAACAGATCCGAGCTCTGGCATGTTGATYCAACTTGTGTTAAACCACTTAACCCTGAAGAGCAGCAACGCACACATTGCTCTGAGCAAAACACAGCTGCGGCACAAAACAACAGTAAAATTTCACGGCTTTTTCAGCGTTAGTGTTCCCCACCTTTTCACAGGATTCCAAAATCACCGAGGTTGGAAAATATCATCAAGTGCAACAATTAATCSAGCACTRCCAAGTCCACCACWAAACCACGTCCCCAAGTGCCACATCCACACGTCGTTTAAATCTCCCCGGGGACAGTSACTCCACCACTGCCCKGGGCAGCCTGTTCCAGTGCCTTCCCCTTCCGGGGAAAAAGCTTTTCCTAATATCCACTCTAAAGTTTCTCCAGTGTGGAACTCGAGGCTGTTCCCTCTGGACCTGGAAATCGCACTCCAGGTGATTTTTCTCATTCCTCAACTCATTTCTCCCACTACCACCCCTTCCCAGTCACCAGCAAAACCCGTTCTCTCTGTAACCTCCTTCTCCAGCCTCTCAATCCCTAAAACTTCGCAGCTGAAGCAAAAATTAAACAAAACAACATCCCAGCRCTATTAAATCGCCTTCACCACGCAGCGCCGTACCGGACACCCGCCCCGTTTTTGTCAGCTCCTCCCCAGCAACTCGCGGGGTCACACCAAGTAGTTTTTTTTTTTTACCCTTCATTAAAATTTTCTAAGTGACTGAGCAATGGCTCACACAAGCGCAGCCAATTTGAACAGATTACAGCCGCGCGTTCCTCGGAGCTTCATTACCATCAGATTAGGGAGTTTTTAAGAAGGAGCATCTGGCGCTGCAACCGCCGGCTCGGAAACATCCACAGCCCGTCCCTTCCTCCCAAACCCA
>NW_026623518.1:528334-549588 GCF_030028575.1 Malurus melanocephalus | reverse complement strand
AGGATGAGGACAAGGGTGGGGATGGAAATAGAAATGGAGTTCAGATGGGGATGAGGATGGGGATAGGAAAAAGAGCAAAGATGGGGGCAAAGACAGAGATAGGGATGTGGAAGGGGTTGAAGATGAGGATACAGGGGGGACAGAGACAGACAAGAATAGGGATGAAGATGGAGATGGGGACAAGAATTGGAATGGGAATGGAAATGGAGTTGAGTTGGGGATGGAGACAGAGATGGAGATGGGGATGTGGAAGAGGGTGGAGATGAGGATACAAAGGGGACAGAGACAGGCATGAGGATGAAGATGGAGATGGGGACTGGAATAGAAATGGAATTGGGTTGGGAATGGAGACAAGGAAGGGGAAAAGCATGGGGACAGAGATAGGGATGTGGAAGGGGTTGAAGATGAGGATACAAGGGGGACAGAGATAGAGACAGAGTCAGATAGGCATGGGGATGAAGATGGAGATGGGAATGGGAACGCAAATGGGGATGAGAATGGAAATAGAGTTGATTTGCGGATGGGGACAGAGGATGGAGATGGGGGTGTGCAAGAAGGTAGAGATGAGGATATGAAGGGGACAGAGACAGGCACGAGGATGAAGATGGAGATGAATAGAAATGGAGTTGAGTTGGGAATGGAGACAAGGAAAGGGAAAATGATGGGGACAGAGATAGGGATGTAGAAGGGGTTGAAGATGAGGATACAAGGGGGACAGAGATAGAGACAGAGTCAGATACACATGGGGATGAAGATGGAGATGGGAATGAGAACGGGAATGGGGACAAGAATGGAAATGGAGTTGAGTTGAGGATGGGGACAAGGATGGGGACAGATGGAGATGGGGATGTGGAAGAGGTTGGAGAATACAAAGAAGACAGACAGGCATGGGGATGGGGATGGAAATGAAGATGGAGATGTGGAAGGGGTGGGAGGTGAGGATGCAACGGGGACAGATGGAGATGGAAACAGAGATGGGAATGAACATGGGGATGAAGATGGGGACAGAGATGGAGATGGCCATGTGAATGTAGATGAAGTTGGAGATGGGATGGAGGAGGGGATGGGGGAGAAGATGAGAAGGATCAGGATKGAGRTGTAGGCAGAGACAAGGATGGGAACAGGGTATGGATGTAGATGAGGACAGAGATAGAGACAGAAGTGGGGATGATTATGGAGATGAGGATGATAACAAAAAAGGTGTTGTAGGGAACTGGGGTGTTGGGTTGGGGAAATCTTGATAAAGTTTGGAGTGCTGGGTTGGGGAGTCCTTCTGGGATAGGGGTGCTGGACTGGGGAGGGTGGATTGGGGTCCTGTTGGAGTTTGAGGTGCTGGACTGAGGGAGTCCAGAAGCGTTTCAGGTGGCAGGATGTGGAGGTCTCAGCAGGCTTTGGACTGCTCTGGCTGGAGAGGTCCTGGAAAAGTTTGGGATGCTTGATTGGGAAGGGTTGGTCGGTGTCCTGGTCAAGATTGGGGTGCCAGGGTGAGGGGTTCCTGCAGGGATGGGAATGCTGGGTTTGGGAGGTCACAGTGGGATTTGGGGGGCAGGATCCTGGTGGACTTTGGGGTGCCAGGCTGGAGAGGGTCCCAGCAGGGTTTAGAGTGCTGGGCTGGGGGGAACCCTAGTGAGATTTAGGGACTGCTGATGGGTTCTCAAATTGTAGCCTCAAATCTCCTCCTTTTGCTCCTCTGTGTAAAACTGCTGCCAACCCCCTCTACGGTCTCCTCCCCACAGGACAGGTTTCATTTTCTCTCTCTTTTCATACACTTGAGGCCAYTTTTAGGGAGCACTGGGGTCACACGCTGAAGCTTTCCTCTCTGATTTTGCAGGGTAGGAGCTTGTGTTTATTACAAAACCAAAGAGGCTGCAAATCTTATCCTGTCATATGACTCTGAGCAAGGGCCTTAAAAACAGCAGTGAATATTATGAGACAAGAAAATCATGGGAACTGGCCTGCTTCCCAAATAGGTCCAGTTTGCAACACAGAAGGGAATTGTGTTGTTCCTGGGCTTGGGAATCYCCTGTCCTGGGGAGGTCATTAGTGCCAGGCAGTTTGGGCTGGAGTTTTGTTCCTCCTCACCTCARCCAGTGAGGCCTCCCCTGACTGCACATCACTGAAATAACAAAAAATTGTCCCTCCTCTTTTTATTTCCAAGGGTGAATTGAATTTGGGGTTGATAGATGTTCACTTAGCTCACTGACTTTAATCATGGTTTAATCACGAGTTCAGCCAGGAAGGTGGAAGTTTCATCTCACTAACTCATTTTCAGCTGATTTAGTATGTGCAATTGTTAGTTTCATAAAAAGGTTCATTCCCCTGAGCTGGTAAATCTGATTGTGTTTCGCAGTCAGTTGCCTTCATATTAAATTCTAAATCAAATATTAAAGTTGATACTTTTATATAAGCCAGTTGAACACAGTGGATGTGGAATTATCTATTAAGCAAGTACACATTTAAACACAGATTTCCTCAGGCTCTAACTTTTTGCATTTTCTCAGATTTCCTAGGCTGCTGCTAAAGAAACATTTTCAAGAATTGCTGGATGATAATTTTTCCCCTAGGAGGTGCCTTGGACTCTGCTTGTCCAGGTACAGCACAGCAATTGGTGAAAACAAAGGGAAAAAAAAAGACATTTAAACAAGATGGGTGTTTCTTAAACAAAATCTCAGTTTCTACGAATAACCTGCAAAATATCTGTGATRTATCAGGGTTTTGCCCAAGGGAACAATTTTTCAGACTCCCTTAGGGCCAGTACTGCCTCCTCCCCTTTTTTCAAGCCCAATTAATGGTGATTTYTCCCAGCTGCTTTATCAGCAGGACAGAGTTGTCTGAGGCCTTGTTTCCAGGTGCTGATAGTTTTACAAGAGAGCAGAGTGCCTCCCATGTGTGAAAACACTCAGGCTAGGAGAGGGTGATAAACAGAGCCCTGTGATTGTCCCCTCCTTGCAGGAAAAGGGAGAGATATCCTTYAGCTGCTGTCAGTGCTCCCCACTCCTCCTGTGTGAAAACACAGCTCTGCTTTAGCAAAAGCATCATTTGCACTTCAAAATATTTGTATTTTCTGAACTCATGCTARAAGTCCTTAAGTTTTTCTGTATTCCAGGTGGAGTACAGGAGCTTTGGCTACCAAATTCTGCTCTGTTTTTTTTTTTTTTGGCAATTAATAAACCAGAGAAGCTGTGGCTGTCCCTGGTTCCCTGGAATTGTCCAAGGCCAGGCTGGACAGGGTTTGGAGCACCCTGGGACAGTGGAAGGTGTCCCTGCCATGGCTGGGATTGGATCTGGATAATCTCCAGGGTCCCTTCTAATCCATGCCATTCTATATTTCTATCATTTCAAAAGCACCCTGCAAATGTAAAAGCAAACCAAGTAAGCACTTATGCAATAAGTAGGATTTAATAAGGGAATTATTAAAGAAAACGAAGCCTAAGAAAAATGATTTAAAATATTAGGCCATGTGCGTAAGTGTGAAAACAGAAACAGCAAAATGATTTCAAGTGATGAGGAATATAAAAACCAACCCAGGGTATTTATGAAAATACCAGGAAAATGAAGGATGGAGTAAATCCTTGAATTCTYTATAAGAACAATATTCTACTCTACGATAGAATGGAAAAGCAAATAATGGGAACCATAGAAAATACCTTCATTTTTCTATCCTTCCAAAAAGGATTAGCAAGTGAAATTWACTTAAAGCAATGTAAACAGTGATAATACAGGACAAGAACAGGTTAAAAGCTGAGAGGAGTCAGGACTGATGGGTTCAAGGGCCTGAAGGAACCTAAGTAAGAGTAGCTGTGAAGTGGGTGAGGTAAAGCCTGGCTCCTCRGGGGTTATCACAGAGAAGAGTAAATGCTGTGCCTGGCTGTGAGGAGGGGAATGAAGATGTGGGAAATCAGAGACCCAACAGCTTTATTCCACTAGCCAGGAAAACTGTTAAAAATTATCAAAWAATCAATTTATAAGCACCTAGCAGATAATAAGGTAATAAAAAAMCAATCAATATGGATTTGACAGAAATAAAGTCATGTCAAGGGAGTTTTATTTCCTGCTCTGAGAGGATGACTGGATGTATCTTAACTCGGGGAAGGTTTGTCTTGCCAGTAAAAACGAAGGGAATACACAGAGCTCATGGGAGCACCACCTCCAGACAAACCCCCCCAGCTGCTCCAAAAGCTTTGCTGCTGCATTAGGAGCAGGGGGATGGCTCCAGGTGGGCATCTGATGTTAGAGGAGGCAAATGAAACCCTTAGGAGGGGGTCAAGGATATCAAACTAGAAGAGTCTGCAATTCTTCATGAGGTTAGGGTGAGAATTAGGAATTATTTTTTTTAAATTGAAGGGATGGTTCTGAAGTCAACAGAAGGGAATGCAGTGAGTGGCAGGGAAGAAAGGAGGCAGAAAGTGGATGGAAAAGGTATCAGGAGATGAAAATGGCCTGCAGRGAAAAMRTGAGCTGATAACAAAAAAGGTGTTRTAATGAAGCACATCCTGTTTTGGGAGTGTTTTTCTAGAAATATTGTGTCACTGGGTTCAGCCAGTTTTGCCATCAAATAAAGATGTACCCATGCTGGAGTCTGGAGAAAGCAAGGAAGAATGGCAAGCATTTGAAAAAATAAGAAACTGAAAGGAAAGGGAATATTTTCTCCTCCAGAAAAATCTGCAGGAATAATAGGTGTCATTGGAGGAACAGGCTTTGTGGTGAAACTATTATGGTACAGTCATAAAAAGTTATTAAAGTTATTGGAACTCTTTTTCCTTGAAAAGATAAGTCAGTTTTTTGTTTTCAAAAAGAAAAAAGAAAATGTTTTGCAGCCCTGGGAAAATGGTCCAGCCCATATCTGACACACCACACRGGTACCTGCTCACACTCAGCTGCCTTTGCTGTGGCTGGGCTCTGAGTTCAAAACAAGCCTGGGAGGAGCACAAGACTTTTCAAGGCTTCCTCACTTCAAGGGCACTTAGCTGTGAAAAGCTGCTGCTCTGGGATCCAGAGGGATTTTTTTTTTTTTTTTTTTTTTTTTTTTTTTTTTTTTTTTTTTTTTTTTTTTTTTTTTTTTTTTTTTTTTTTTTTTTTAGTTCTACTACTTTTTGTTGCCATGACCTTGGATGCCCTTGGTGCAGTCCTGGTACAGTCACAGGATGAAAAATCCAACCCCTGCTCTGCAGAAGTTACTCTTGGGTGGGATCCAGCTTACCTGGCCTCAGATGTTCCCTTTTGAGAGATCTCCTGCCTCCTTTCAGAGCCAGCAGAGAGGAATAATCTCTTTCAGGGCATCTTCCTCTGACCCATCCTGCTCAGATGAATTGAGTCTGCTCCTGCTTCAGAACGTTCAGTGGTCAGAAAAAAGTCAGAAAAACATGGATGTCCTTTTTGTTTTTATAGCAGCACAGCATTATTTGCTTCAACTCCCTTGGCCCTAAAACACTCAGGTGTTTTGTAACCCCAGGGTCACCAGGTTGATGGTGGGGATGAGGAAAAGGCAGTGGCAGCTCTGCAGATGGTTATCATGGTAAATTGGAGGGGGACACACGAAGCTGCCCTTTCCAGGATGAGGCTCATGTAAATTATTCATCAGATTTTATTTCTCATGTGATGGAGAAATTACTTCTGAAAACAAGTTCTCTTGAGAAAACTTTCTTTAGCTGATACTTGGAACTGACTTTATTCATGCTGCCAGCAGCAACAATCCCTGCTGATTAAACAGTAGCCAGACCTTATTCTTGCTGAATTACCCATTTTACAAGGGCTGGCACATTTAACAATCAATTCCAGGTTATATTCATAAACAAGAGGCCAACACCAATTTTTTCTATCAGCCAGGACTTTGCATTGCAGGATACTCCACGGAGTAACTGCCAAGGTGATTTTTTTTTTTTTTATTTTCCATGAGTGCTTAGGCTGTGTCATTATGAGATGCTCAGTGTCTCGCTGTGGATGAATGGGAATAATTTCCCACTTTGGAGGGCCTGTGGTGCTGTTGGCTGCTGTGGTTGGTTTGGGGCTGAGGCTCTCCTCCATCACCTGCCTGCTCATGGTGGTCCTATAAGCCAGAGGGGCAGGGGACAGTGGCTTTCAACTCTGTGTCTGGGCATTGAAAGGCAGAAAGGGGCAGATTTCAGCTTCTCTTTCCCCCTCCCCTCATTCAGAACAGATCAGCTCTGCAAATCAGCCCCTGAGCAGACCCCACTCCTCTGCATGGCCATCCCAACACCCCTGGATGGAGGCAAAAGTGGAGATCCTAAAACAGCACAGACAAAACCCTCACAGGTCCCACCATCCCTGCTTCAGGTTTGACTCTCTCARGGTCATTTATCATCCACATTCCTACAGGATGATGGTGTCCAACAGCATCCCAACAGGGATGGAATKGTGTCCCTGCCCTTGGCAGGGGRKTGGAGCYGGGTGATGTTTGAGGTCACTTCCAACCCAAACCATTCTKTGGTTCTRGGATGGTCCTTGGGTTTGTGGCTGTTTGGACAAGGATAGAACTGCTAGAAAGGCTCAACATTTTCTTTTTCAATCTATTTCTTTTTTGAAAATGAAACTTGTGTGCTTATGTGAGAATGGCCAGTTAACAAGTTCCTTCAAGCTTTGGATATGTTTGAATTTATGGCCATTGAGACCTGGGCAGAATTCCCTGGATCTGAGCTGCAATAGAGTGGTTTTAGGCTGGCATTAGGACACCTTTTCCAGGACTAAGGGTGGTTAAGAGATGCAAAAAGTTGTTGGGGGATGAGGGAGAAATTCTGCTACTGGAGCATTTTAAGAACATCCATCTTTTTTAGAATCAGAAAATCTTCAGTTTGGAAAATATCTCAAAGATCATAAAGCCCTACTATTAATTGAGCCAGCCAATAGTCTTTTCTTGGGGACAGTTGGGTAATTCCTGCTTGAGGTGGGAGAATTGAGGAGTTGGTCTCCTAAATTCTCCACAAACTGCATTTTCTGGGCCTTTTGCCAGGCTGACCTTGTGATGGAGTTGTTTACTGGACAGATAGAAAGTGTCCTAATCCTGTGCTTTTGGAGATCTCACTCCTCTCAACACCCTTCCAGTTCAGGGAGATCTCACTCCTCCTCAGGATAAAAAAATTTTGAAAAAGGATAAAGAGAAAAAAATCCGATCAAATACTATATTGTTCTTTACAGCTCTTCTGTCTCTCTGGCAAGCCTGAGATTGCCTCAGGAAAAAGGGAGCTTTTTTCTCTGCACAGTCGTGGGTTTGGATGAATCGTTTCAGGTCTTTAGCGGGATGTCGGACTCTGACAGCCTGGATAACCATTTATGCAAAAAAGATCAGTTAGGAAATGGAGACCTACCCTACTGGAGMGATGTTAAATATTCACAACACTCTGTAGCACGAACCAGAAAGGACCTTGATTATTTTCCCTGGAGTTCCATTGCTCATCTAGAGCCTTGAAATAAAATGCTAATTTTCCAGGACCTGGTGAATATTCCCTGCTCCCGAGCCTTTCTCCATTAGCACTTGAAAACCACAGGTTCCTTCACGAGCCACTCTTGATGTTTTATAAATGTCATAGCTGAGACATCTCTTCCACTCCCTTTAATGCATTTTTTTACAGCTGCAGCAAAGATATTATTTCAATTCAGACTGCAAAGAGTCATCCTGGAAGGGACCTCAGTTGCCTYTCCTGAGGTGTTTCCAAAACATCAYRYGCCACCTGACCTTAGATAATAACCTGCTCAAGGACTCCATCTCGCATTTTCTGTGCACTCTCAGCTGCAGAACTGCAGGTCAGGACCATGAGGGATCCTTACAGGTACAAAAAAGCTTTCAGAGAAGGGCTTGACCTTGGTTAAATTTCACTTGGATGAATTTCCATAAGAGGAAACACCCAGACGTGGAGGAAAARGGGTGTTAGCAGTGYTTGGATTAGAAATGATACAACAAATACTGCAGCAAACAAACCTTTTCAAGGTGCAGGGAGAAGACTGAMTTCAGCCTAAAAACCTCAGTCAAATCTACCCCTGTGCTACACTTACAGTGTTTCTTCCCAGGGGCTGCTAAAAAAACACATAAACTGTCTCAAAACTGTTGGGTTTTCCTCACCTGGTTGGTCTCTTATGAGAAATATGCACACAACCAGACTGGAAGCTTGTAGTGATCCTCTTGGACATAAAATAGGAGGAGAAATTAAAGCAGAGACACTTGTGTTACTTTCCTGAGCATCCTTAAGGTCCAGGAAACCATTCTGTGTGAGTCCCAGCCCAGTTCATCATCTGACATTGGGTGTGCCCTGCAGAATGCACAGAGAGCTGCTCAGCTGAGCCAGYTCTTCCTGAAGAAGAATCAAATCCCTGCTGGGACCTTGATTTTTAGGTTTAACCCCTCCTCAGACTCCATCTAATTAAGCAAGGAACAAAAGTCACAAAGAAACACTGAGGGTGAAATCGCTCATTTCTTGTGATGGGTAAGCTCAAATCTGTTTAGTAAAACACTTCACTCTAAAGTGCACATTTTATTAAAAATAATAACCTCAGTGTTGTTATTTTTTTGTGATGATATCCAGTTGTTTTCCAAACCAATGAACACAGTGATGAGGTTACTTAGGCCAACCCTGTGCTTTATGAACTCAAGGGAAATCTTTCTCCTGGTTCCAGCTGGCATTAGATCAGATGTGTAAATCTCACCCTTAGATGAGATCTGATACAAAACAATCTCAGTTGAGAGAATCCATTTACCAGAGCTGTGTTTTCACATTTTGGTTGCCAAACACTGGACACACATGCCACAACTTCTTTTCAAGCAGAATTATTACAGCATAAATCTGTCCACATACTGGGTTCAAGTCTCCTTTAGCACCCTGGAGGAGGCTGTAACTGAGGGAGTTGGGTCTGTTGCTTTTGAGCATCCTCAAATCAATTCAATTCTTATTCCAAACCAAACCTAAACAATGTTTCTGCTTTCTTCTGCTGCACTTTTTCTCTTTTCAGCCTCTCCCTAATCAAGGGCTGCTGTTTTAGCAAGTGACCCCTTAGCTTGATGCTGATGTGGGCCATATGTTCTTTTCCTCCCTATCCCTTCAATTCTGGATGCTACAACTTAAACATAAACCCCTGAATGCCCAGGGACTTCCAAAGGCCAGAAGACATCTGCTTGCCATYGCAGATGTTTGCAGGTTAACACATGGATGAAACTATATAACTCAGTGAGATTCAGAACTGATTCAAATTGCCACAATTAGGCATAATTGGTACTTTGAATAAGAACTAAACAGGGATGAAAAATTGAAACGTGGGAAACAGTAAGGGAATAGTTGCCAAATGGATTTCCACCTTTCAGCCCAGAGTTAAGGCACCCAAATCAACTTGGTTACAGGAATCAGTCTTGGCTGTAGCAGGAAAAATTGGCTGTGTGGACTCATTTTCCTCTGTTTTCAGCAGGGAATGTACCACATTCATGGTTTCTGGATAGGTGTCTCAGCAGCAGGGGGTGAGGTCAGGCTGGACAGGGCTTTGAGCAGCCTGGTGAGAGAGATTGAAATGTTTATGGTTAATGGCTCAACCATTTGCCCATTTGTGTTTTGCTGGTGCCAGGTTTGCACCCCCAGAGGGGGAGGGAGAGCATTCTTGGGTGTGTGGTGTTGTTTCACTCTAACCTGTGCTGAAAGTTCTGTGAATAAGAACCTGGGTGACTGTCACCTCCTGAGACAGGTTGTAACATCTGGAACAGTGGAAAATGTCCCTGTCCACATCTTGGAGGTTGGAAATAGATGGTCTTTAAGGTCTCTTCCAAACTGAGCCATTCTGTGTGTCCATTCAGTGTGAATTTGGTACCCATCCCAAACTAAAGAGGTGAAGTGGAAAGGGGTGGCTTGGGGATACAATGCATAAAAAAGGGAGATGTGCCAGCAGGGGTGAATCCCACAGAGAGATCTGGCTGGGTGTCCCCTTTTCTGGGGGAGTCAGCAAAGCCACATTCAAGAAAAATGTTCAGTGAGTTTGTGTCTCCAATAAAACTGGAATTCTCACTCTCCGTGAGTGTCGTGCTGTTCAATTGTTGTGTCTATACTGATCTCCACAAGAAAACATCCCTTTTTTTCAGAGTGATCCTATTGGCTGAGGCAAAAATAATTCCAGAAATCATTTATTTCTTCAGAAATTGTGGGAGTGCTTGTCCCTGCTGCTGTCAGTTCCCATCCATCCCTTTTATCAGGCAGTATCAACAAACTCTCCTCCAGCGAGGACTGCTCAACGGCACACAATAAAATTGATTCATTGCTCATTTTCTCCTTATTATCTTTCAATTGCTCCAGCTCTTGATACCACTTGAAGTGGACATTAGCTCATTGTAACCAGTGTGGAAATGCTTTTTCTCCAAGCTTTCGTTACATATATTTTCATTTAGTCTCATTACACCACGTGTTTTTCTCATGAATTTCTTAAAATGCCTTTATACACGTTTTGTGTACGCTCTGGCATGGTGAGGAGTGAGAACACAAATGGATTTCTTGGAAAAGCTGGCCCAGGTGCTCTGTGGGTGTAAATGAGAAGTATTTAGTGCTAGAAAGTGGTTTTATTTACAGGAGCTGGCTCTTGAGCTCTCCAGAATGAAAAAGGCTGAAACCACTAAGCAGAAACTCAGCTTTTGTGCATGTCTTTGGCATGAAAGCAAAACTGATTAAACTCCAGGAGGAGCAAGGCTTTYTGTTCATAATCASTGTTGAAATGGAGATGGGARTTGAGAGCTTTGTTTTGGGATAGGRGGGAGGATGATTTAAACTTCTGTATGCTTTGGGAAGGATTACAGTGACAGTGACTTTAATATAGTTTTGCGGACTCTGATTCATATCCCAGAAGGAAAACTCTTCCCATTTACCACACTTGTGTAGAGTTTAATTCAAAKAAGATCAAAACAGCGTAGCTCCAGTGCAGCAAAACCCATAAATACCGATAATTTTGTCAGGGTGGGGAATGTCTGCTCCTTACTGGAATCTGTGGGACCAGRRTTTTCTTCYTTGGGCTGGATTTGGGACTCTTTTCTCACCCAAAAGTCCAGACCAAGTGGCCTCACAGGCTGCTTTGGTCCTGGAAACCAATTTTCCTTGTCCTGAAACAGATCATGGTTAATACTCAATGTGGGAGTTTGGAAGTCTCAAATTTAGGTAAAACATTTGCTATTTGCCCTGGAGGAAGATGAATTTCTTTTCCAGGTCCCTGCAGTGATTTCTCCCCCCCACCAATTAGGGAAGGGATTAATACTTCATCTGCAGTTATCTCAACATCTCAAAGCTCAGACAGACGAATACAACCTTCAACATTTTACGGGATCAGATTTCTTTTTAATTAAAGCAGCCCTTTGTTTCACTGTGCCTCTAAAAGTCTTATTTATCATTCAAKCCTTTAGAAGTCTCTCAGGAAGATAATTTCCTGCTGCTGGTTTTACTGAGCCTTTGGATCTCCTATCTCTTGTCACCTGTAACAAAGTGCTGTAGGAAGGAGCTGCGTGGCTTTCATGTTCTCCATCAGCTCTGATAGGGAGGGTTGTTATAAAGCTTCATACATAATATATGCCGTGTCTTAAAGAAGCTGTAAAGGTTCCTTAACTCAACCAGCCTCCAGCTACCAGCTATAAAAAAGCAGTTAAGCAGATTAGCATGGAAACTACCTGGTGAGATGAAAAATAGGGAGGCAGAACGGCCCTAATGACAGATCCTTGGAGCGTGGTCGGTGTCACCTTCCTGTGCCTCCAACCTGCGAGTGCTGGCACTGATCATTTTTGGGAGATTTCTTCAGTTTCCCCCCACAAGGACCACCTCTCTGAGCACACACAGGGAGGATTTCCCAAGCAGTCCAAAGAAAAAGCTGACCCTCACCCACTGGGTCTGAGGTTTCTCGGTCTCCTTTGAAAGTGCTGCCTTTGCTGTGCAAATGCCTTTGAATGACTTTGCACGCTGAGTTTTCTGCCTTTTTTCTGTGGCAAAGCTGGGGAAAAGCCTTTGGAGCCTGTTCTGCCAGGAAATGCAGCCCCATCCCTGTCCAGAGAGCTTCTAGTGGCCTGATTTTTTTTGGAAACTTGAGCTGAAAGTCGAGTGCATTTTAAAGCTTGTCATGAGGAAAATCAGATTCCTTTCCTGCCTTGACACCTGTTGTTACTCAGCAGTGAAGAAACGTGAATTTTCTGCCCCGTGCTGTCACACTGATCAGATCTGGATCTGTCTCCATGGACATTTCTCAATTCTGCTCATTTCTCATTTCTGCTTCCATCCCACCACTGGGCTGGGCACAAGTCATTTTACAGGAATAGATGTACATAAAAGTTACAGAGTCACAAAATGGTTTAGGTTGGAAGGGACCTTAAAGATCATCTCATTCCACCCCCCTGTCATGGTCACTTTTCCCTAGGTCAGGTTGCTTAGACCCCTATTCAGCCTGGCCTTGAACATTTCCAGGGATGGGGCATGGAAATAATGCAAATATCCCCATTATAATGACATTTCTCCAGAAAAAAAAAATCCCAATTCTTTCTTTCAGAATGCAGTCTTGAGTACATCCATTGAGGTATCCCAAATATGTGACAGAGACACTGAATTGAGCAGTTTAAGAAGTCATTGTCACATGAACTTTCATCCCTGACATTGCTTTTCAAACAGAAAATATTTTCCCTGTCTTGGCATCTCTTCCAAAGTCCCYCTTTGCCACAGCTCCTACTTTTCACTCTTTGTTTATGCTAATAGCTAATGAGCTGCCTTTTGTGGATCCTGGATAAATGGGATATTTCATAGACAGTAACATAATCAATTAATCGACTGCAATCATGATTTGTTTATCTAAACAATACTTTAAATCCAATTCTTGTCAGCCAGCATTTCCTCTTGACAGGACTGTGTAACATCCTTTTGTTTKTGAGGAGGCAATTTAAAGGACCTTGAGATGAGGACTAAGAAGATTTGTCAAGGTAAAACCTTTTCTCATTTTACACTATGAAATTGTAGATGTGAGCAAGAAAGCAGAAGTTGTTTGCACTGAGCAAACAAAAAYGTGGTTTGTCCTGTGTCAAAGAATTGTGTTCCTTTAGATAAAAACTTTTTTCAGAGTACTAAAACCTATTCTTTTCCCAAAACACCATGCCAAGAAGCTTTTATATTTATACCTCAAGCTTTTAATGACAGGTGATCAAAAAGCTAGGAAGGAGGAGAATTTTTTTTTGTGTTAAAATGTTACAGCTGTTGGAAGTATGCCTTCTCCAGCGAAGATCCTGAAAATCCTAAAAATCCTGAAAATCCTGTCCAGTGCCAGGGAAATATCACCTGCACATACCCTGCTCATGTTGTTCTCTGTAAGGGCAGATGTCCATCCTCCAGGCCAAGTCTTGTCCATCCAACTCATGCCTGGCCTCTCCCCAAAGCCACTGACCACCTTGGTCTCTTCTGTGATTAATSAGGGATCTCTCTATCCCCAAGAAAAGAGGAAATTTGCAGTGCAAAAAGACTGAAAATATCCACTAGGGTGGCACTGATGTGGCACATCCCTTCCATGGGAACCTGGCAGAATTTCCTAAGGGTTCTTGAGGTTGAAGCTTGCTGGGACAGTCTTGGGGAACCATGCAGGACTGAGGAAGGTGAATTCATCCTCAGTCACGCTGTGAATAAAGGGAAATAAATCCTTCAAGWGACCCCTGACTGCGCCCTGGTGTCATCAGGGAACAGCTTGGCTCAATCCAAAAGAAAACCTGGAAGATGATTAATATTTATGGTGTGTGACAGGAACAAGCAGGGAAAGTAGGTTTTTTCCACATTATAGCTGAACCCCCCAGAATAGTAGTGCTGGCACAAATGTCAGAAATAAGGAGATGTCTGGATATGCCCACTGGGAAACAGTGATCCTACTGTAAACCTTGGCCTCCAGCAGTGCCAGTTTATAAATTCAAAAGGGAATCAGCAATTAGATTGAATTGCATAAAATCTCTGTCTCATTAAATGTCACCAGCTCTCTCTGAGCACATCCCATGCCGTGTTTTAGGGTATCAGATTGGTTCCAGCACAGAAATCAGAGTGTTTGACTCAGATGACACAGTTGGTGCCTGAGGGCACTTTCTTCTCCTGGCACTGTGGGCTCTGTGTGAGGATGTCTGCACACAAAAATCCAGGGTTTTTCTCCCATTATCCTTCTTATATGTGAATTAGGAAAGAGTGCAGCCTTTACTGTGCTCACTGGGATCCACCAAAACTGATGAGATACTCAGGAAAAAGTCCTGGGTTTGGGGGCTGATGTTGTATCTCATTCCCTTTAGAAAAATTTCTGAGCAGCCAGGATGTGTGCTGTGGATTTTCACCCTCTCTACGTGTGGCAGCACCTACATTTTTTTTCCAAGCTTGAATTTTTTTGGGGGGTTTGGCTGCAAATTTGTGACAGACATAAGAGCTGAGTCTTTCTGCAGGATTTCAGAGTGGGTGTGAATTTCAAATGGAGCAGATGCTGCTCTCCGACCAAATCTTCCTCAGGATCCTACAAGCCTGGGGGTGCCTGAATGTAACCAGACATGTCCTGAGCAGGGTTATTGAGACTGTAAAAGTGAAGAAAAGGGTTTCAATATCCTGATAAAAATAGGGACTTTGAGGAACTGACTTGATCCTGGAGTCTCATCCACAGCTGGTTGCAGCCTTTTGGGGTTTCTTAAAATTGTTTGTACATTCCTAAAACTGATTGTGTGCAATAGGAAATCAAAGAGGGATTAAAATTCTGAAATATGTTTATGGACCTGGATTTTAATTTGCCTGGATTTCAGTCTCCCATCAGTACAGTGCTTCCTTTCTAAAGACAAAATACAGACTAATTGTCAGATACATAGTACAGTATTTTTCAGCAGTTTATAAAAGGAGGGCATTATTTCTCTTTTCATTTTAGGGATGGGGAAACTGAGGCACGGAGGCTGTCCTTGTCAGGAGTCAGCCAGTCTAGGGTAAAACCAGAGTCACTTGCAGGCRGGACATGAACTACCACGGAGGAATGGTCTGAAATGAGATCAGAAAAGTCACTTCATGAAGAAAATTCTGCTTCCTTCTTCACTTACATGCCCAACGCTCTTGCTCAGCCGAGTTCTGGTAAGAAAAGTATTTATCCACTTCCCTCCTGATTCCTGCACTGAGATACTCAGTCCTGAGCTCATTATGACCTTAAATATGTTACCTATTACCTTTAATGGCATACTGTGGACTCTTCCACTCATATGCATCCTCATTAAATGTGCTTAGCAACCTGGCAATGAAGAAGTAGAAGCGTCAGCCTCTTCAAATTAAAATAAAAAATCAATTATGCTCTTAGGGRCAGATGGAGATTAAGCTGAATACAATGTACAGTTACTCTGTTGCGGAAGCCGGGGCCTTTATGTGCAATTAGTGGCATTTCATCCTTAATCTTCCTCCTTAATACAGAAGGAGCCATTAAGAGAGCAAAAGCCATCCACAAGCCTGTTTCATAGTCAGCTGAAGAGAGATGTTTCTAAATGCATCATTTTCATCTTAGCAATGTGAAAAAAACCAAAAACCAGCCCAAAATTGATATGACCTTTCAATACTTTGCTGTGAATTTGGGGGTGGAGGTGAGTGGGGCTGSRAGGAGGGAGGAGAATGTTGGATGGRCAATTGCAAGARTTGGWTTTGTTGGAYAGTCAGATGTTTGCCARAGAAATTTCAGGCAYAAATCRTGTTGTGGGTGGACTTTTGGGCTGTTGTGAGGATGTGCCAGGGCATTTCTGCCCTCAGCTGACCAGCTCCTAAATCCTAGTAAGTTCCAAAACCATGGAAATGGCTTTTGAGCCCAACAGGCAAGTAGGGCATTGGCTCCAATATTTCTCATCTTGATTTCACTGATTCAGTATTTTACATCCTGTGGTACAGAATTCCCTCCACGTGCAGCAATGATAAGAAATGCAGATCTGATGCATAATTTACATTTTAATAAAACCTGAGCTCCTGGTCATCCTTGTCAGTCAGAGATTTCAGCCTTGTTCTGCTGTTACAGGAGACTCCTGTATGAACAAGGAGGGACATGCAGAATTCACTTTTGATGTTTGACATCAGAAACACCTGGTGGGCAGAAACACCTCTGTTAAGGGAAAGCTTTAGCTGAGCATCTGAACTCTGAATCCATTTCCATCTTCACAGCCTTCTCCTGGGACTGCAGATCTGTGTGTGAGAGCTCAGCTCCTCCTGCCTCAGTTTCCCCAGCTTTCCTTCCCAATGTAGAGGCTAAAAACCAGGAGGCTTTTTCCTGCCAAGGCAAAGCCTGTAAATACTCGAATTAAGTAAGGAAGCTGTTAGTAAATGGTAGAAATGAGCAAGTTTTTGGTGTGAGAGTGGATCTCTCCTGTAGTGCTGGTGTGATCAATAARGCTCATAGCTGTGAGCCTCAGTATTGAACCTCAGCGCTGTGATTTATTGGGTAKAACATGTGCTTCCTTTTCATTTACTGCTGAGGTGGAAGAGCTATTGTTTAGCACAGAGACCATGTTTTCTGGGCATTCCTGAGCTGCAGGCATCAGGTACCAGCTCAGATTTTCCAGTTAGTATTAAAACTGGTTATTGCCCCTCTGCTGAATAGTCACAGCCCCTGCACAGCGATTTCCAATCAACAGGCAATAAAAATGAATAAAATTGGGTAAGTAAACTGCTTTGGGCTGTAGAGTTGGTGTGGGGGTCTCCATGTGGGATGTGTGTGTGGGGCAGGGTCTGCAGGGCAGCTGCTGCTGCTGGAGGGARTTCCTGGCCCTGAGCCCTCCCATTYSWGAAGAGATGATCCCATTTCCATGGTGTTCCTTGAGTTCCTGCAGGAGAAGGGCTGTTCCAAAGCACTTTTTACGTCTTCAAGAGGCATTTTGCCTCTGCAATCACTGCACACAGGGCTGGTGCTGCCAAGAGGTGCAAAGCCTGTGAGACCATAACCCCATGAATATTTTATGAATCCCCAAGCCAGCAATCTCTTTGCTGCTCACAGCATTCAAGAAGCATGACTTTCACTGTGAAGCATAAAGAGGGAGTTTAAATTTTGGATTAACTTCACTTGGGCTAATCTCTTCTTTAGATCATGCCTTAAACACCTGCCTTCAAAGCTTGGATACGTGGGACATAAAAAGGTGTCTGAGAAATTCAGCCTAAATGTGATCTCCAGRAGATGGCACTGTGAAACAAGACTTTCAGCATCCTGATGCCACCTCCCAGGGACCAACTTCTCTCTGAGTTAGGGCTGATGGGTGAAAAGAAGACAAAGGTGTCAGTGAAAGCCCGGGCCCACGGACTGTCATGAAATAAGGTGTCTTTACCTTCTGTAAAAATTGTGATAAAGTGGAGTGAAAATTGTACAACTTAGGAGCTAAAGGCCACAGTTTGTTGAGAGGTGAGGTAAAATGCAGAGTGGCTTCACTGTGAAYTCAGGAGCAGTCCCAGGAGTTGTTTTTGGCAGAGGAGCTAACAGGAGCTGTGTTAATGCCTRTTGGTCTCCTCTCTGACCCCAAGGTCCTGTTGGACACTCTCCATCCTTCAGCTCCCTCATGTGGACACTGTTCAGCAACCCCAAATAACTCACTGSTGTCAGCTGCTCAGCCCTGCCCCTTTCTCAGGACAGGGCAGCTCGATGTCAGCATCCCAAAGCAGGCAAATATCTCTGAAAGTGGAGATAACCACATCCTTGGGGTGAAAAGGGARACCTGGCTGCCACCAAGTGACTTCTGAAGCTCCAGAGCCTGAGCTTTGCTGTTTTTCCTGCAGAAAGGTTGGCTCAGATCCYTCCTTTTCCACCATGTGCAAGGCTGATGCCATTCACTCATTTATGAACACGTCATCTCAGCACCATGCTAAACCTGTGGGATGCTCTGAGTCCTTCAGGCACCCAGTTAAATTTGGGCCAGAAATAGATAACCAAATGCATAACCACCCAGAAATCCCATAATTACCCCCAGAGCATTTATCTTCCCAAGCCACGAGAAAAGAGAGGAATTAGGAGTGTTAATGCCGTGCTGTTTGTGTGTGTGTGCTTGTGCCTATTTGTGTAGGGGATCTTTTTATATCCCCATTTGTCCTCCAAAAACCTGAACCTACTGAAGGCAACAGCCTGGAAAATGGGAAAATTTTTGTGTCTTAATAATCTCATCCTGCAGATGAGGACTTGCTGGTGTGTGATCTAAAGTAATGGGACTGTCTGAATTTCACTGGTTTGGACAGGGTTCTCGTGTTCTGCTCTGGGAAATTAGGGATGTGAACACCCTTTGGGGGTGATCATCGGTGGCAAGGGGAGAAGGATGTTCATCACAGCTTGGGTAYGTGGTGCTCAGGTAAATCTCCTTTTTTTTATCAGTGCTATTTGCATTAAAGTGCTTTAGTTAAAAACAACAAAATTCAGATGTGAAACTTCTGTTCCCAACTGGAAATGCAAGATCAGGTGCCGTGGTTGCCAACAGCTGTGGCATTAAGGAGCATGGACAGCAGGGAGATTAATGCAGTTGCTTTAGATAAGTGGAAGATACATCTCTGGGTGTCACTGAGTCTGAAATTGGAGCTGATCTCAGTGTGGGTTTCTGCCAGGGCTTAAATCCATTTTACATCCTGGGATACTACACTGGGACAATTCAGTATTTCTCAAAACACTTTTTTTTTGTCTCAATAATGCTCTCAAARGTAGTATTAAATGAAATCTCTCGAGTATTACCATAGTTTATGTCCACTAAACCAATTCGTATTCTCAGCTATGAGCAAGAYGCAAAGTTTTTTCTGCCAACAGGAGCTGTTAGAGTCATCTCCAGATCAGACCTGATAAAAATCTGCACCTTTTCATTGATATCTGAAAGCTTGGTTGTGGCAGCCATTTAGAAAAGTTCCAAAGGAATTTTGTTCCTCAGCTTTAATTACTATTTTTTTTTTTTTTTTTTTTTTGGAACCAGCTCTTTGGACACCATCCACAGACCTAATTTAGATCACAAATTCTTCCACATGAAGTGTGCTTCAGAAATAGTCTATAAATAAAACTAAAACAGGCAAGGACAGAGAAAACCAAGGTCAGGAGGGAAGAAGAAACTCCACAGTGGAACCAAAACTTCTAAGAAGACCACTTAAGCACTGAATGGAAATAAAGCACAAAGGCAWCWGGTRTTAAAGGAAAGGAGATGGAGAAACACCTGAAGTGMTTTGAGAGCCACTGTGGCTGTGTTCCTAAATTGGATGATGGCACCAGCTTTAGATGAAGTCAGTCTGCAGCCAGAGGAATCCCAGKGTAACCTAACTCAGAGCAGATTAACAGGAGAGAGAGCACAGGCGTGGGGTTTGCAGAGCATCTTCCTTTCAAAAATAGGTTGGAATTTTGAAATGTCACAATGCTGAAAATGTCACCCACTTCCACAATCATCTRGAGGAAACAGGACTTCAGTGCTCTCCTGGCATCTGGTTGGGTTTTTTGGTCTTATTTTGAAGCTCTAACAGTGTTCCCTTGCTGTTTTGAAATTATATCCAGCCCAAAGCCTGAAAATAGGCTTGATTTGTATGTTTTCCAGGAAATCTCCTGGAACAGGAGAGTCTGAGCCCGTGCCCATGGCCTCTCAGAGACAGAGYGTGAATGGCAAGAACATGGATTGTGGTGAAGAAACACTGTCTGCAATATCTGCACGTTTTTTCCCTGTCTTCACCATCTCCTCAAATGTATCCCAGAATCAAAAATCTTTCTTTGTCTTTGTTCCACTCCTCACTTGTCTTCTTGCATGAAATCCATGTTGTGTGCAAGGGTGTCTATGAGAGGCTGRTGGAAGAGAAAGGGGTTGGAGAGAGTGGAGGAGAAAGGGGGTGGGGAGGTTCAGTGATGAATCCCCAGCAAGAATCTGTGAAAAGGGTTCTGGTGCTTGCAATGGGGCACAGGAGAGCTGGGATCACCCGTCAAAAAAAAAAAAAAATCAGTGCCTCCCCAGGCGTGAGATCACCCTCCTCTCAGCCCTTCCTGCTCACAAAATCAACCTGGAAACGTCAAACCTTGGCTGGGAAATGACCAGCGAAAGGCAAGTGGAGACAGCACTTGCATCTGAGCCTGAGGGGTGACGTAAATTTGGCAGCCCGGGTGTGGGGATGGACAGAGCAGCGTTTGGGGTTAATTCCCGGGTGGAAAAGACAAACCCATCCCGTTCCCTTCGCTCTCCTCCAGACCTGTTGAATGTGTGTGCCCTGCACCAACCCGCGCAGCGGAGGATGCTCCAAAAGCATCCGCTTAAATCCCCAATCGCACCAGGGGTGCGGCCCCGCCTGCCTGCAGGGACACGGGAGCTGGGGCTCCAAAAATCCCAATAATCAAGATGCTTTACGCAGTCCCTGAGCCCGGCTGCAAGAGTGGGGGAGAAAAACCTGCAAAATTCACCCCCAGCCCCGCCGCTGAGCAAACCGGGGTAGGGGAAGCTCTGGGATCGGAGCATCCCGAGAAACCCCGGCTGCAGAAGGGGTATTTTCCCCATCCCACCCACCCAGGGGGATTTTTGTGGCCCCAGCCGGGGCGGGGGGCAAAGGCAGTGATGTCTGGCATGATTTTCCAGCCCTGCAGCGGGGCTGATTTTCTCCAGAGGGGAGAAAAGAATATATTTATCCAATCTGAAAAAATCCCGCAGTGTGCCCGTACGTGCAAACACCCCCGCACCAGCACGGCCGCGCACACCGGCGAGCAGCGCGGTTCTGCCGTGAATCCCCCGCAAGCGCCAAAGAAAGGAAAAACCACCAAATAACCTCAGAGAGAGAGAAAAAAATCCTCCAATAACCTGAGGAGCAAAGGAGAGAAAGTTGTGCGTGTCCCTGCGCGCCGGGAGGGCGGAGGGTGCCCACCAGTTGATTTTACATCCCGCCTCGTGCCTTCGCCGGCTTTTCTTGACGTATTTTATTTATTTTCCGCAASAGGGAATAAACAGGTAATGCCGGAGCCCGGCGAAGCGGAGGGAACGGGCGGGCTGAGGGATGCGCCGCATTTTTTCCTTCCCCTCTTTTCCCCCTCTTTTTTTCCCCATCTTCATCCCTGGAAGTTTCTTGGCGGCACAAAATGAGGAGGAAAAGCGAAATAAAAGGTTGCGGGGAGCGGTGGGGAGGGGAAGCTGGCAGGCAGCGCTCCGGTGTTGAAGCTTCATGGTATTTTATGGTATTTTATGGTATTTTATGGTATTTTATGGTATTTTATGGTATTTTATGGTATTTTATGGCATTTAACGCGCGGGCGGCCAGCCCGGGGTCGCGCTGCGCTCTGCCCCGCACCGCGGAGCGCGGTCGAACCGCGGCATC
>NW_026623518.1:488157-527147 GCF_030028575.1 Malurus melanocephalus | reverse complement strand
TTTTCCCGTAGCGCTCCCGAACTGCGGTAAATGAATATTTATAAAGCTTGTTCAACATGGCGGGTTAAGGTGTTTTTAAAAACTGAAAACAAACATTTTGAGGGGAGGAAAAGAAGGGAAGGCGGGGGTGCCACGCATTTGGCTCAACTCTCTTTTGTTGCTYGGAGAGGTGCGCTGGTGAATTCCGTGCGGAGGGATGAGGATGGGAGCCGAAATTTGGGGTCCTCCCCTCGCMGGACTTCGCGCTGGGAAAAGTACCGGGGCATTTCTGTGTGCTGGGAAGGGACATGCGGAGTTGCTTTTGAATGCCGAAAATGCAGGCGTGCCATGAGGAAGAAAAAAAAAAAAAGAGAAAATGAATAAAAACGCGCCGGCAGACAGAGCGCTGATTTATTTTGCATTTGCAGTAGACGTGTCGTGGGATGAGATGTCCTGTTGGAGCTGTCAAAGCTTCCTGGGCGCAGTCAGCTAGAGATGTCTGGGGTGTTGCTTTTTTGCTTTTTGCATGTTTTTGTTTAGCAAAAGYGCTCTTGAATTGCGCCGCACGGGAATTTGGGTGGCAAACAAGCGACTCGGGCAGTGCAACCTGAATCACTTTTGCAGAGAGATCCTAAAAACACCTCAGTGACGGAGATGAATCGCAGCTTTTGCAAAGCAAGAGAAGGAGTTTGTGGAGASTTCTCCGGGAGTTGTTTGTGCCCTCCCCGGCTGCCTTTTCCAAATGAATTTTCCAGGGGAGTGGAGGAATGAGGCTGCCTCGGAGACAGGGAAAAGTTCCCTGTTTTCCGTGCAGGGAGCACTTTGCTGCTGCTGTTGTTATGGAGCTGTTTCACCGTGGTTGTGAGATACTTAGTTTTTTGAACACATCTGTGTTTTGAAGGATTTTGAAGGTGTTTTTTGTGTAGGAGGCAATGGGATGCTCCAGCATCGCAGGCTGTCAGTGCCTGGGTGTGGGTGGAGGAGCCAGGGAGAATCCAGGAGTGGCTGAAGAGCTCATCTGCTGCTCCTTTCCCTCTGCCTCTTGGAGATGCTCCCCAGAATCTCACTCTGATTTTTTATTTAGCRTGAGCTGTGGTGATGCTGTTTGCACACCTTGTCATGCCAGGGTGAGGTTTCCCTTTCCAAAAGGGCTCTGATCCATCTGCCCTCCTTTCTCCAGCCCTTGCCAGGACCAAGCTGGCTCAGGGATCCAGCAAACTCAGATCAAAGGATATGGTCATGGGCAGAGGGGAGAGGAGAAGATGGGGGTGAAATTGTGATTTCTTATCAAAATAGCAGAAAATGGTGCTAGTTATAAGCAGAGAGGCTTGGAAGGCAGCTGTCAAACTGTGGTGGGACTTGGGTGGCAAAATCCAAAAGCTGCAGTGGAGTGGTGTCAGTGAGTGGGGTTTTTTTTTGGGGTGGGAAGGGAGGGAACCATTTCAGAAGGGGAAGGTATCTCCCCCCTCTGCCCCACGTGCATCTCTCCATCCCAAACTTTGCTGTCCCTTGGACAGGACAGCTTCTGAAATCCATTTGTGCCCCTGATGCTCTGTGGAAGAAAGTGGTGTAGCAGAGTGAGGTGGTGTCTGAGCTTCACGTGGCTGTATGACAGGGACATGGAGATGGAGGCAATTTGAGAAAGTCACAAAGATTTGGAGATCCCTCTGAACCTGGGGCAAACCTTCTCCCAGGAGTTTCTTCTTGCAGTGGCAAAAAAGGGTGCTGGCCAGGATTTAGTGCAATTTGTTTTCCCTCCCTAGAAGCCTTTAGGTGAAAACAAATTTGATTTCCTTTGCTGGCAGCAAAGTAAGAGCAGGTGAGGCAGGTTCTTTCTCTGGGGTTGGCGCTGTTGCTTGGGTGAGCAGGGATGCAAGTTGCTTTTTTTCCTCCTGGGTTTTTTTTTTTTTTTTTTGTAAATTCCTCTCTCCTACAGATTATTTATGAAATGGAAGAAAATATCCTCACAAGTCTAATAACTTCAGTTCTTATAAAGGATTAGGTCCTAATAACTCCTGCGATAAGATGGAGGCTCGGTGTAATCTGTTACTAAGTGAAAATCTAAAAGCCATTTAAATAAATGCAGCAGGGAGCTATCAAGAGACTGGTACCTTGTAAACAGCAAGGAAATACCTTTTTAATGATTTTTAAGGGGTGCACAGGGTAGTGGGACAGTAAATACATTATAAGCAAGACAGTGTAATTTCATTTCTATATTGAGAAAACATTTGCAAATATTCAACAGATGTAACATGTGGCAGAGGTGGRGAGAGTGTTTTGCACAGATGTAAGAACATCTGCAGAAGACAGTATATCGTTCTGTAGCTGTGATTATGAGTGATAATTGGCTGGCTGGACAGACAGCTGATGTTTTAATGAAGCATTTATTAAAACTTTATGGAGGTGTTCCTCGAAATAGGGTGAATGCCATAACTGCCAACATTTTAGACTGGGGATGCTTTTCCACCACTCCTGGCTTGTGCTGTGCAGAGCTGGTGGCCCATGAAACAGGACACAGGTATTTTGGGACACTGTTTCTGGCCTTTCAGAGCCATGGGATGCTGCTCTGGTAGGAGCATCAGTGAAAGGATGTGGTGTTAGGACAGGACATGGTAGAGACAGTGACATCTTGTTTCTCCAGCAGATATTGGGAAGAAATTCTTGGCTGTGAGGGTGGTGAGGCACTGGCACAGGATGCCCAGAGAAGCTTTGGCTGCCCCTGGATCCCTGGAAATGTCCAAGGCCAGGCTGGATGGGGCTTGGAGCATMYTRGGAYAGTGGAAGGTGTCCCTGCCYATGGCASGGGTGGAATGAGATGATCTTTAAGGTMTTTTYCAAYCCAAACCATTCTKTGTTTYTGTGAGTCTTCAAGGACTTCTTSTTGGTTAAATTTGKGTTGRTGAGGGGTGAGCAGAGGTATGGAGAGCGTTTGAGGAGGGTCACAAGGGTGGTGGTGGCTGCTGCCTGACAGTGTCCAAGTGACAAAGTCAAGGAGTTGTGGAAAACTTCCAGACTTGTGACAAGGAGCCACAGCTTGAATCAGAGGAGCCAGAGGTGTGTTTCTGAGTTCTCACTGACAAAAATCTATGTGGTGATCACAGGGTCCACGTTTTAGATGACCTGAAGGTGTCAGAAGTATTTTATTACTATGAATATTGGTGTAGAGTATATCAGTTGGTGCCACAGGGTCCTCAGTGCTGAAAATGAAATGCTGTTGGTAATAGTAATGTCACCTGCAAATATGAATTTGTTAAATCATTGTAACATCTGGTCCTTTGGAACAGGGTTTTATTTAGGATTAGAGAGTAGATGATGGTACCTTGTCCATATTCAAAACTCATCATTTGAAACTGTTGATCTTTGCATGACAGGCCCTGATGAAACCTGTCAGATCCATCCTACAGGGTTTTTGTTTCCAGCAGATTTCTCTTTCCTTCATTTTCTGTGTCTTGGGGTGTGACTCCTACAGTGGTTAAAAAYGTTCGAGTTGCAAAATAAGGAAGAACAGAAATAAGAGCGAAGACTTCGTCAYTGACATTTAAAAAACTCCTGAAAAAAGTTTATTTTGAGATTGGCCTTTTGTAAGACCTCAACAAAGCATTCTKGTGAAGGCTGATTTGGAAAATGTGTTCGCAGTTACTCCCATTTTTATGAATCAGAAGTGTTGCTCTAAAATTAAATAGCAATAGAAAGAGGAAGAAAAAAACCCAAAACCAAGCAGTTCTTGACAGCTGACCCAGAGATCAGTTCTGAGTAGGTGTGAGGCTTAAAAAAAGGTATGTGCAGAATCCTTGCTATTTTTACTCCCAATTCCTGCTTTCGTGACTAATACTCATCATCACTGGGTGGCTTGTGCAAAGGACCCCTCTTTTCCTGAGTAAAGGATTATAAGTTCCAATGTAAATTCCAGTTGGAATATAAGTTATTAGGAAGTCTTGCATTTATTTGCTTGGCAAGGAAGTGGAATCTCCTCTGCTGAAATCCAAGAAAAGTGACATTATACTTGACCTTGCAGTGTAGGAGATTAGGCAGGACAGCCACAGGCTGAGGATCCTCAAAGTCTAAAGGGTCATAAGTGCCTTATGGAGACTTGGGGGTAGAAAGAAATCCTTTCCTAGGTGTGTTAAAAATACACCTTTAAAGAAAATTCAGGATAAAGCTAAAATTAACTGGTTCTAGGAAGGTGTTTTGAGTGTGGGAGCTCAGAGCATATGTGAGATCAGACTTCAAAATGCTTTGTTGGGGTGATGGTGGGGCATTAAACCTGGATGTTTTGCAGCAATTCTCATGTTGACATGAGAAGGAATCCTGTTTGTTTTTTTCTGGGAGAAATTGGGTGGAATTAGCCCTGTAAATGTGACTTGTGGGACTCTGAGTTAAAATGTCTTGTGTAATTTGGTTCTGGATAGAYCTTGGCAGGGGTCTGCTGGCTGCCTTCACATGTGCTTGGTAAAGGGAAGGGTCCTCCTCTTCCTGCTGTTGTACCACGGGGTGGCTGGAGATGGCTGTGAGGGCTGGATTTTTAGAAAATTTTCCTTTTTTTTTGGCAGATCCTGCCAGTCAGTGAAGCTGTTTCTGGATGTAAAGCACTGACAGGGGTGTAAGTGCAAGTAGAACTAAGCCCAAGTGCTGATCAGCTGTGCTGTTTAAATGAACCAAATAGTGCCAAGATCTAAAATGTCATTTTTCCTAAAAAGTGTTGGAACCAGATGGCAGATGTTTCCTGGATTCTGGTTTGCATCTTGTATTTTTTTTTTTTTTTTTGGAAATGGCTCTGCCTGCTGCAAAGGCGTGGAAGGCGGAACTGATTGCCCTGGACAATGGGAGTTTGGTTGATGGGGGACTTCTGAATTGGGCTCTAAATTATGCCCATGAAAACAGTGTTTTGTGTTTCCTGCTGGGTGACTTCTGTCACTGGGCTGATTGGTCCCACTCAGGGGGTCTGAGTGAWTAATTTGGTCCATGTGGTTGGTGTTTGGAGGTGATAACCATCAGATTATGGGGGTTGGAACTCGATGATCTTTAAGGTCCCTTCCAGCCCAAACCACTCTGTTGTGTGATTTCACATCATCTAACGAGGTGGGATGTGTTAGGATGATCAAGCAGCTCTATGTTTTCAAGTTACCTTTCTCAAAGGCTTTCTGGTTTCAGCTCAGTGTCAAACACAGAGGTTGGAGAAAATGAAGAGTGTTGCAGGTGTTGTTGCTGTGCTTCTTCCTTGCACTTCCTTCTCCTGTTATAAGGGCATTGAAGACATTGCCTCAATCTTCCTCATGGTCCTTGTTCAGCGGAGAGCTTTAAAGGTCCATTCTTAAATATGCCATATTTCCAGTATTTGGTATATGTTGGGTACTTAACATGGGTCATCTGTCTCTCTTTTCTTAATACTGCAGGTCTTTTTGCTGTGAACAAGTTAAGGGTCTCTAATTAGGTTTATTTTACTTCCTTCTATCTTATCTTACTGCCATTTATCTCTGTGTGTATCCTGGGAGCCCGTGCCAGGYAGGATGAGCAAATTACTTTGTGAAACAGGTTTGTCTCTGCTGCTGTCCAAAGTGTGAAGCTTTTGGCACTCAGTGCAGGAAGAGAGGAGAGCAAGGACCAGCTGATTTATGGGGCAGCCACCACCTTCTATAATCCCTTCTCCACCACTTGMTTTCAGAGGAGCTTGGTTCCTGTCCTTCTTTGACTTTGAGGTGGACWATTCAGACCATCCCTGCTCTGGTGGTTCCCTAATTTCCTGGTTTTGTTTGTTTTCCCTCCAGGCTTGCTCATTTGTTTCTGCTGTTGCACAAATGTTGATTTTGAGAGCAGAAAGGTGAGCCCTGAGGRGGTCTGGAGGGGGCCTTGGACAGACCATCCCATACTCCAGGGCAGGATTAACTCTACCAAGATCTGTTTCTGGACAGATCAGCTTCCTTACTCCTCCAAAAAGCAGAGCTCTGTGTCTTTGCACAGTCTGGCTCACTTCTTTACCAGATTCATTATTAGTGATTTTTTCTCATGCCCAAATCAAATCTCCCCTCTCTTTTAAGTTTAAACTGCTTTCTTTAATCCACCAAGAATATGGAAAACAGATTATATTCTTTCCCCATTCAGCTGTTTTTTATGTATTTGAATATTGTGAACATTCCTAGTTCTCCAGAGTACATGGGATTTGTTTCTTCCACCCCAGAGTACAACACGGAGCTGTTCAAAGCAGTAAATTTCCCTTATTAAAATCCTGTGGGGTCTTCAATATGAAAGAGAAATTGTCACTTGATATAAGTGAAAACATTTGGCRAGGGAAGCTCTCAAATAAATAATAAAAAACCCTCACAGGAATTTGGAAGAAAAGGTCCTTAAAAGGTTTCCAACTGGTACTTTGTCTGAGAGGAGAGACAGAGCCTTTTTCTGGGAGGTAGAACTGTTACTTGATGTGTTCAATAGCCCTTTTGAATGAGCCTGCATTGCATTGTGCAGATGCTCAGGGATGTAAATGTTGTGGCAGGCTGCCACTAGCAGCACATCCTGGATCAAATCCCACAGGGATGAGTGCCCATTCAGCCTGTTCCATGAGCAGGACCAGCACCACAGAGCATCTGAGCATCTCCCTTCACCTGGGATAGTGGAARGTGTCCTCCCCATGGCAGGGGACTGGRAACCAGGTGATCTTTGTGGCCCCTTCCAAYCCAAATCATTCTGTGACTCCATGATCCTGCTTGTCTGCTGGGAAATTTGGATATTTAAAATCTCAGCGGGTGCTGTGCAAGAACAAGAACTCCCTGAAGGTTTTTAATCTCATCTGAATTTCAGGTGTCTGACTTGGACCATTTAAGTCATCCTTTGAATAGGATTTTTTTTGGCTTGCTTTAGGCTGGATATTTGGGAAAGGTTCTTCACCCAGGGGGTTGTGGGGTGCTGGAACAGGCTCCCCATGGCAGTGGTCACTGCACCAAGCCTGACAACTCAAGAAGTGTTTGGCCAATGCTCCAGGCACAGGGTGGGATTGTTGAGGTTGTCTCATATAAGGCCAGGAATTGAACTTTGATGATTCTGGTGSATCCTTTCCAGCTCAGGACATTCAGTGATTCTCTGACACCGCAGCCCTGCTGCCACTCTCAAGTGTCACCTGGCTCAGAGGTGGAACCACCTCCAGTCAGAATCTGTTGCTGGATTTTGGAGGGGCCAAAATCAATCCCAGATCKCTGGGAWAGCAGTGRAATTTMYTTCTCCACTGTTCAGGACTCAGCMTTATGCTGGCACACCTGTTTCACTRTCCAGGYMAGAGGTTTCAAAGGATGCAGCATCTTTTTGTGATTTGGGTGTCAATACCAATTAACCAAGTGAGCTTTAGAAGGAGAAAGTAACTTTTTCAGGAATAACTTCAGGGAAGAGCCCTAGGGCTGCTGGATTTGTGTGTGGGTAAGGCACCTCTCCCTTCAGGGGATTATTCCAAAGGAAGAAAACCCAGGATGGAGTAGAGGAGAGGTAAAGGGTGCGAGGAAGCCAATGCTGTAAAAAGTGCTTGTAAAAAGAGCCAGTATTGATACAGATGACAAGGCAGCACGGCAGAGAGGAAAGCAGGGCTGAGACTGACAGCCGTGGGAAGAAGGAAATAAAAGAAATTCTTCATTCTATTGCCTGGCTTTTCCTGCCTGTGAGTTAGGAGCCTGGATCTGAATTAAATACCAAGGGAGTGCGAGCTGCGTGGGGGGAAGAATCTGATCACTGTGAACCACTGCTGTGCAGAAACAATGGGCAAGGGATCTGAAACCAGGGAATTTCCCCCCTCCCCGCTCTTTCAAACGCATTTCAGAGGATTTTCCTGCTGTAATGTCACCTGGAGCCTCTTTGGGTGCTGTTGCTGTTGTTCCCAGTGTGGCTTGTGGTCCTTGGTTTGGTTTCCAGTGGATTTTACACTGACAGAGGAATTGGAGTACAGTGGTRTGTGCTGCTCGTGTGATGCTGCTGATTGCAGTCCAGCCACTGTGCTACTGTTAACAGTACGGCTGGGGACTCTGTTTGAAGTGTTAATTAGCAGCAATTAATAAGAAGTGAAAAATTAATACCCTGTGTCAGCTTTCTTTGCTAGTTAGTTATATCAACACTAAAGCTCAGAGCTATTTTTGGAGCTGTTGTTTGCATAAGAGTTTTTTGTCTTGTTCTCACGTGGTGTTGGGAAAATACTGAAGTGCTCTCCTACCCTAACTTATAAACTAGTTATTCCCAAAATAAGAAGTCTCTTCCCATAAATAAGCTATGGAATCTCATAGGTCCAATTTATTGGGATGTGAATGCTCTTGACATGACATTTTAAAAACAGGAAGTTTTCCATAGCTTAAGCAAAAAAGACAGTAAAATAGAGTTTAAAACCCCCAGAATGTTGATAATGTTGCTGAATATGCCTCAGAGATTCTGCTTTTCCCCCTTTTGACTGAAGTGGGCTCAAACCCAACCCCAGATGGGGCTACTGAGGATGGATAGGAGTTGTGTTGCAGACACCTTGAGCAGGTTCCTGCTGCTTTGCCCAACCATTTTCCATTTCTGATGGGAAATTCCCTGGTCTAGTGGCAGATTTGGGACTTGRCTGTGCATGAAAAAGCAAATACTGTAGTTGTCTGATTGGGCACCTTCAGCTTTTTGTCAGCTCATAACTTTGTTTTATCAGCATCTAGAAGCATCATGAGATTTAACTGCAATAGCAAGAGGATTATGTTTCTTCTTGGTATTTATATTGTTACCCCTGAGCTCTCTTTAAGATGATGGATTTGTTGTGTTTAAATTGATCTGTTTCTCTCCATTCTTTGAAATTTTTTTTTGGTAGACCTTCCATCATTGTCTGGTCCCAGGAAAAAATGAAAACAGCCACATCCACCCAAGGTTTAGCTTCAGCTGGCATCTCCCCTCCTCTCACATTTAACAAACCTGATGTAAAATCCTGATACTTAACTAATTTATTATTAATGATATTTACGGAAGTGTTCTCTACCAAAGGAGGAGTGGGATTTTTTTTTTTTTTGACTTTCAGTAAACTGATTGCTCCTAGTTTCATGGTTAATTGAAACTTAATATACACTGGGGATGAGTGATGTGTATATTCTGAGGTTAGCTGCACTCAGAGTACTCGGAGTCTATAATACACTTAATTCATTASCAAGTCTCATGTCAACAAAGAATAAAGATGAAGTGCTGCAGTGGCCATGGCACTGGAAAAGGGTTGTGTTTGTGGAGTGCTTAAAGTCTGCTGAGCACTTTRTGAAGAGATCCACAGCCACATTGCTCTGAGCTGGTTTATGATCTTAATTTTAATTTTTTTTCTCTTTTCTTGCATTAGCAGATTCCTTTGGGGTGGGGAGCACAAATTTCTAGCTTTGCCTGTGCAGCCTTCTGTTGGGCCTTGGTTATTTGCCTCCACTGGTGATGTTTTTGTGAAATACACGTGTTTTTTTCTGGTTTTAATTGCAGCTGTGATTGCTCCAGCAGACAGTCTCACCATGGCCCAGCTAATGGATATCAGACACTCAAGATGCTCTTCATCTTTTTCAGTTCTACTCTAAGTGCTCAAACATATCCATTTTTTTCTTACAAATTGCCATTGGAGCAGCCTGAAAAACTGGCAGTGAGAAATCCATGGCAGAACACTCTCCTCCTTTTTATTTTATAACCATCATATCTAGTCTTCTAGAATATGCCTCCAGAGTAGTAAAAGTTGAAAAAATCCCATATATTTTTACAATCTTATTACATCCTGCTTTGCCTGGCCTCTGGCAGTAAACTTCTTTCCTCCTTTTAGTCACACTTCTTTCCGAGCATTGGGCACAGTCCTCTSTGTCACACAGGATTTGGAGGCTCCTCTAACAAGCAGGACCATTCCTCCCCATCAGATATTCTGGACACACACCTTCCCTACTGCCTGTCTTTGCTTTAGCATATCTTGTGTGGATATGCTTCCCTCTGTGCCCATAACCCCAGCTCCTGGTTTCTCTTTTTCAGTCGTCCTTTGACATCTCGTAATTCATYGGCATCTCAGAGTTTTGCAGAAAAGCTCACTTTGGATTTGTTTTTAATCTACTCCTGAAGGTGTATCTGGGGGTATTGCATGCCTGGTGGCTCACTGTGGCTGRAAATACAGTTCTCATTTAGTCTGATGTCTGAGGCAAGATCTGGTCAGCCTGGATGCCCTTTGTCATAATAATTTTTCATTTCTGTGTGTTTTTATTCCACTTTGAATTTACTATGGTYGTTCCTTGCAGAAGAATCTCCCTTGCCAGCATAACCCAATTTAAAATGAGTTAGTATTTGCTACGCTGCAYGTTAAAACTGGTACAGTTACCTTAGGTCAGTCCTCATTCAATAAACAGTTGCAGCCAGCACTGTTTCATGAGGATATCTGCATTTTGCATGCTCAGTTTTATTTTCTGGAGTTACTCCGGTCTTTCTCWCATTGGTATTTTCACTTCAGTGTTTCCTCTGTTTCATTATCACAAATCTCCCCTTTGGAAGTTWGAGTATTTATRGAGTGAGRTAYATCTCACACAGTGTTACCCATTAWGGGCTGGACTTGCTGGAGGATGATGGGGTTGACGTTTCTTGCCTTTTTTTTTGTTGTTGTTTTTATGGGTTTTTTTTKTKTKTTTTTTTTTTGTTTGTTTGTTTTTTTTTAATTTTTAAAAATTTTTTTAGTTTTTGCATTTTTTTAGTGTGCCTCGTGCTGCCCTATGGGCTGGTCCTTCTCTCTATGTTGGTGGCATTGGGAGCTGAAGGGAACTTTGAGAAGTGAAGCCTGTGGATGCTGTTTATTACCCAGTTATTTTCTCTGTTGTCATTATTGTTGCTTTATGCTGTTATTGCCACTAAGGTCCTTTATTGTGGCTTTCATTCACTTCCAGCTCCAGCTTGGACACRAGAGCAGGATGGAAGGGTTACCATCAGAGAGTTATGGGATTATTTAGGCTGGAAAAGAYCTCTGAGRTCTTTGATTCCAACTGCACCAARATGGGATGACATGAAAACCATTGGGAAAGGGTGTGGGAATGGGTTTGTAGGTGGAACAAAGCACTCATTGCTTTTTTTTAACTTTTCTTTTAGCTTGTCCTCGTTGCTGCAGGATGAATTAGGAAGGCAGAGCCTTTTCCTCTGAGCCATGGAGACGAGGGCATCTTTCATTGCCAGCATGAGAGACACCCAGAGCCTCTCCCCGGAGAAGGATCCCAGCCCRGCCAACGGTGATGGGGAGCAGTTTGATTCAGGTGGGCTCCCCTCCATCCCCCCGAGTCCTTTGTCAYTGTCACAGCTYCTACAGGCAGAGCTGGGAGCCTGGRAGGAGCTGGGAATGGTTGCACAGCTCCAAGGCCTTTTTTGAGTCTTTGAGGATTTGCCTGTGTCTTGTGATGATTGATGGGAAACTTTCCTTTTGCTGGATCTCTTTGGCAATATGTGTATCAGCTGGTTATTTAAATTTAAACAGAAAGCCATGTGAAACCTTTCTGAAGGCTTAATATTGTGTTCTCCCATCTTCCCCACCGTTTTTTATTCTGTTAAGTTTTGTGGTTAGACGAAATGAACATTTTGAAATTACAGCATTTCTGCTTTGTTTTCTTTTCTTCCTTATTTCCTTCGCTGTTTTTTGGAGTGTTTCAGGTGAGGGGTCTTCACAAACTCTAGAGCAGCCACAGGAGAGCTGGTCATGTGTTACTCTTGTGCTCATGACTGGGTGCTTTGTAATTCTGTGGGATGGGCTCTTGAGGGTGAGGATTTGCTGTGCTAAATTTGAGCATTCTGTGGTAGAAACACAAAAGTAGATTCTCCATTCTGGTGATTTTCTGATGGAATTAGGTGCTTTAACTTCCCACATCTGCCCCCAACAGGAGATGGTGAAGAAGTCCATTGTGGCTAGACCTGACCTTCTTTTTGGTGCCAAAATATGAGATCCTKTTTACACCAGCTTTTCCCCACTTCTCCTTCAGCATGTCAGAAATTTGGCCACCCAGCTTTTAGCTTCTTCTTGTAGCGGCTCAGTGATTTTCCTATTTCCTTGGACACCRAATCCTTGGATTTTCCAGAGTGGACACATCTGGGCTGACCCAGTCACCCCAGGATTTATTTTTATCTGTGGGAGAGAGATGGAAATTTCTAAGATGAGCTTCAGTTGGCCAACCCTTGGCATTGGTTTGGGAATGAGAAGAACTGTCCTGCAATGTCTGAATTTCTGTGGGTATGAGGATTTTGATAACTCTCCCAAGGCCATGCCAGGGGTTTGTGGTTGATCAGGTGTTTGTGTGTCTCCCTTTCCCCACACCTGGAGTGTGAGCATTTCAGTGCTCTATTTACTCCAAAAGTCATGTAGGTGTATTTTGGTGCTCTAAATAAGATGTCTAAGCAATTTGCCTTAAATACTTTCTCCTGCAGTAAAGCCTGGGAAAAAAAAAACAAACCAAAAAAAACCTGTGTTTCTGGAGCAATGGGATTTGGATTTTTTATCCCCTTTATTTTCCACAGCCAAACATCCCAGGGGGCTGTTAACAGCTGGAACAGTTGCATTTTTATGGTGTCAATGCATGAGCACTTTAAAGCCATTGAGAGGCTCACAGATAATGACTTGTTGATTTTATTTGCCATCCTGGGCTTGTTTATACATCACCGTATTGTAAACCAGCCAGCCTTGACTCTTTCATTAGGGAAAGGCTCTGGACCTAAGTGCCAATAATTGGAAAGGGAGCTGATATGTAAAATGGGTTTAATGGCAGATTTATCACCTTTCAGGGTGTCCTGTGCTCCTCAGCAGTTGGGCTTTGCTGATGGATGAGGAGATTTGTGTGCAGTCCTGTGGWGTTGGCTCCTTTTTGGGCTGGTCCCATCCCTGTGCCATGCTGTGTCTGCTCAGGATGCCCCCCTGCCAGAACTCCAGCAGAGAACAAAATCCATTAAAAAAACCATTCTGGAAACATACAGTCCYTTCAAAATCCGTTGTGATGAAATGAAGCAAAAATAAACCAGTGATGCTGTGATAAATGAGTACTCTGACGTTATTTTTACAGACCTTGTAAAAGTAATTTCCTGATAAAGTCTGCAGATAAAACATGGCAGAGGAGCCAGGCTGGTGATGTGTCAGAGAGGAATGAGCTGACAGGGAGGGAAGGCTGCGGCTCTCACTCTGCCTCACCTCCAGGCCTTGAAGCCTCTTTATTTGGGYTTAGAAAGGAGAGATCTGGGTGATATTTTATGAAACAGGTGCTGCTGTGAGTTTTGCTGGGTGGCAGAGAGTGTCTGTGCTGGCCTGTGCCAGGGTAGGTCAGGGTTAATCAGGTTATGAAGCACAGCAGGACTTGATGCATCCATAACTGGCATCTATTTATATTTATTAAAAAAAACTTTTTGGGGAAGGCTTTGACCCCCCTGGAGACATTGCTCCTTGCAAGGRCTGAAGATTATTTACTGAACTGACTAAAAACCTGTACTCCCACTGCTTTGTGGAATGAATCCTTCCTGTAAGACTGATGAGGAATGCTGGAGAAAGGGAGACAACGTCCTGGAGGAGACAWTTGCCTTGACTCACATGGGAGATCAGAGCAAAAACAGGAATAAAAGCTGAGAGTACCCAGAGAGCATCCTGAGCTGAGGGAAGTGGCTTGTGTTCTGGAATGGAARTGTCTGAGCAGGAGAGGAGAGCCCAGGGCTGACCTGGCAGTCACAGAATCACAGAATTATTTGGGTTGGGAAACACCTCTAAGATCCCAGCCATTCCACTAGAACTGCCAAGGCCACCACTAATCTGTGTCCCCAAGTGCCACATCTGCACATCCTTTAGTGACTCCACCACTGCCCTGGGCAGCCTGTTCCAAGTGTCCTGTCCATGTCCTGGGGTGGAGATGCCCTTGGGGTTGTTGGACCAGCCCATCCCAACCCCACAGACACAGATGGAGCACTGAGGCCGAGGGGATGATGCATTTTAAGCTTTTCATGTCGGGTGCTTTTGCCTTTTGGTGGCTGGAGGTTGGTTGTGCTCAGGGTAAGAATTTGCTTAAGCGTATTTTAAGCCTGGGATGCATTATCATATCTGCCCTTCTACTCATGGACAAACATACTTGGTTTTGGAGGCTCAGCCTTTGAAATCTCTGCACCCAGCCCTTCTCTATAACATTAACTCTGCAGGGTTGCAAGCATGAAGGCTGAAAAATATCCTGAAAAATATCCCTGCTCATCCAAATTGCCTGCCTGCATGATACAGAATTTTTCCCTCGAGCTCCAATCTTGTGCTTAAGTTGTGCCTTATCATTCAGTCAGGGTTGAACAAACCCCTCATTCTGGGTCAGATACCTCAAGTAGAGCCAGCTTCTGTGCCCGAAGATTTTTGCAGTGATTGCAAAAATCAAAACAAAGTCTGTTCTTTATTCTGCATTGAATTTGTCTATTTTTGGGTTCTAATCATGGAGTTGGGTTGTTTCTTGCTGAGTTGGAGAGTCACCTGATATCCTCTTTATCACTGGAGTAAATGTTGATTTGCATCTCCATGTTTAAGCAGATTATTTGATTTTAGGACAAGGAGTCAGACTTGATGCAGCAATCTGCAARTGTTTAACAGTGTTGACAGCTCAGCTTTAAACTCCCAGACAGATCTTTACCCTCCACCAGCTCTTCTGATCCCTTTTTTTCTCCTCACCTACGTGGGTCTGGTGCCACAGGCAGCAAATAAAAACTGTGTCTTCCCCTTTTAATAATGAGAGATTACCCTTGCWCAACATAATTTTCTGGTCCTGGAAACTGGAGACCTGTAGCAATAATTGCAATAAATTAACCCTGCCTTTTTCTTCATAAAACTGTCTGGGGAGGGTTCTTAATTCAGTTTGTCATGAGTCACTTTAATTACATCATGACCACGCTGATGAATGTTCGGGCAGGTAAAGGGTCTCGCAGAGTTTGCCTGATAAATGCTTATTGCAAAGAGCTCATTGCTGGACTGTAAATATTTTTGCTCTGGGGATGAAACTGGGCTTGCGAGATTGCTTGGGAACAAAATGAAAACAATCAGATTTGGCTGATTTTCTGTAAGTGAAAGAAGATTTATTTTTAATTATTGCTGTGTGCGTTCTGGTGATGGTTTGGGGCTTTGGCTSTGCTTGGTGTGGTTATAAAGAAAAAAAAGGAAGAGTGGTCATGTCAARTCCTTCCTTTGGGGAGGGATTGTGTGGGGCAGTGGTGTGGATAGGGCAGAGAGGGTGCAGAGCCCCAAATSTGAAGGGGAGGAGGGAGCAAGAARGCARTAGRRGTCTAATGAGGTGTGCTGGGGGATYTGGGGAARGCAGCTGTGCTTTTGGGGGAACGGGGAGGCATGGGGGGTTTGTCTGAGGTTTGTGGGTGCAGCAAAGCTGAGGTAGGAGTAAAAGGGTGGCAGGAGTGAGAATGGGTCTCCCTCACCCCAAGGGTTGGGGTGTTTGGTCTGGCACAGCTCAGCCAACAGAAGCATCTTCTGATTGATCCCTGGGGCACTGCTGTGATGAGCTGCGCTGGCTGAGCCACTCTGGGGACACAGGGACATTGCTCCTTAGTGACAGTGAGCAGGCAGCCTCCTCCCCGGCAGCCAGAGAGCCATCAGATGCAAAATAAAAGAGCACAAGTGCCTGTTGCAGTGTATGACAGCTTTTGTTCCCCCTCTGCCAYGGAAGCAGAGTCATTTCTGGTCTCAGTGTTGGCTGCTAAAGCCCCAGAGTCTGCTGAAAGCACAGTAAGAGCTGGTCAAAACACAGATCCTTGAAGCAAGCTTTCTGTTTTCCCTTCTGTTGATGTTTACACTGGTTGCTATTCTCACCCTGAACTCTTTGACACAACTTTTGCCTTCTTTGGCTGTGTTTTAGGCTGCTTTTCTTTCTCTCATTTTTTTATTTTTTTATTTTTTTTTATTGCTTTTGAGCAGATGAGGGCTCCAGCATTGAGGACGCAGACTTCAACTGGGACGAGTTCCTGGAGGAAACAGGAGCCAGCGCTGCTCCCCACACYTCCTTCAAACACGTACGTGCTTCCTCTGAGCCTCCTGGGTGCTGTGCACGTCCCTCTTCTGGTTTTCAGGGGCTGACWGGACCATTTTGGGGTGAAATCATCCCTCCACACAGGGATGTGACAGCCTGAGTGGGAATAACCCCCAAGCTGGTGTTGGGTGTGCTTGGGGTGTTTGCAGTCACAGCTTGGAGCTCTGTGCCGCTCCCTGATCCTCTGCCTTTGGTTCAAATGTTCCATTTTTGATGGTTTGTGCTGCTCTCCTTTTGCCTAAAATGCACTTTCTTTTCACCTGTTTTCCCCTCTTACATTCCCTGTTCTCCATGCCAGCCTGCAGAGGTGTATCTTACCCCTCCAAAACTCCTTATAAATTCATGATTTACTGACCAGAAGGGTCCCTCCAATGCTGAATCCACTGTGGCCCATTGGGAACCATCTCTGCTGTCCCAGAAGTGTGGGAAGCAGGGGCTGGGGCGGGTGGTGCTTTTCCTGGGTGAATGTGGAGCACACAGGCAGCTGTSGTGGTGACAGGTCTGTGTCAGCATTTGAAGGGACCTCTGTATTTATCTGGTCCRACCTCCTTTGTCTCCAAGTAATTTTGTTGCTTGTTCTGTAGGGTTTAGGAGCTGCAGGGATGAAAATCCTCTCTTACCTAGATTTGAAAATTTAGTCCAGTCMTCCATTCCCTGTTCTGCTTTCATTTAAAATGTGGAGTATTGYAGGGTGAAGGAGCATAATTCTCTGTACTGGAGAATTACAGGGCAGTGTTTATTGCAGAGTTAATTCTTTATCCAGCAGCTGTCTGGAGAGATCATCCTGCCCCAGATTTCTGCTCCAGGCCCACAGKAGAAAGTTTTGTGCTTCATGAAGCCCTTAAGGATGTCTTCAGTTGTGAGGAGATGCTCAGCTCATCCTGCTGACTGCAGTGTCTCACAACTCCTTAGTGCTGGGACTGTCACTGAGGGACACATTGGTGCTGGGAACAGTCCTTGGGGACTCTGCTTCACAATCTAAAAYTTGGCCCTTAAAAATCTGGCTAGGAACCTGAAAGCTGTCAGAAGATTATATAATATCTGCCTGATTCTGCTCTGGGTGTGATTTCCAGCCACAAGTTCCTTTGCCTCCAGAGCACTGTGTTGGTTTACAGTGAGTGCAAGGAGAAAACCTACAAATGAATTGCTCTCTGCAGTCATCAGGCTCAGGTGCTTGGAGCTGGAGCTGCCAGTCTGTACTGGGAGGAGGTCCAGTTTATACTGGGACAGAAGCCAGGAGGTCCAGTTTATACTGGGAGAGAGGCCAGGAGGTCCAGTTTGTACTGGGAGAGAGGCCAGGAGGTCCAGTTTATACTGGGAGAGAGGCCAGGAGGTCCAGTTTGTACTGGGACAGGGGCCAGGCTGTACCCTGGGTTATTTCTCGGGACTCAGAGCATCAGTAAGGTCCTGTCTTAGCACTGAGTAAGTCAGTGAATGTCACAGACCACCTTCAGCCTCAGAGCATCTCCAGAGGTGCCTCTCAGCTGTTCTGTGGCTCTGGGCAGTGATTCTGCTGGAATCCATACAGGGAAAGGCACATGGGTTGCTGCCACCTGCAAATGGGAAATGGGTTTGGCTGGGCAGCCTTGGGCTCAGGAGCTGGAGTTGGATGTGTGAGGATTACTGCTCATGTGCCAGAGGAGTGTTTTCTCAGCAGCTTGGCATCCCCATGTCTGTGAAATCCTCAGCTGACCAGGCAGACCGTGTTACATTTATCTTTCTGAGTAAAAGAGTCATTTTAACCTGCCATTTAAATGAGAAATTAATCAGAGRCAGGCTTACCCAGATTTATAATCCCTCTGGTCCTAGTAGCAGATAAGGTTCCACTAAACCTGTAAGAACCTGTCYTTAACCATCTCATGGGGAGTGAGAGGTTACATTTTGGATGGTTTTGTGAAGGCTTCACAATGAACTGGGATCCACCTCTCCTTTATCAGCAACAGCTGCAATAATCCCACTGCTCCTTGGAACACAGGTTATGCTGCAGCAAKCCCTGGTGTTCATCAGCAGTGTCCCAAAAGAGATGCCCTGGCATCTCCAGTGTCCTAAGGCAAGTTACCTGTGTCATCCAGARATAAATGATGTGACATTTCCATCAGAGGGCAGGACAGTGACTCAGGCAGTTCACTTCTTTCAGTGAWAGGTCATACCTCAGTTACCAGAGTKCTGGGAGGGGAAATTGGTTGAGGCTTGAGCTGCTGAGGATGATTTCAGTGAAATTTTTCTCCTTGGCTTGCCTGGTACATCGAGGCCTTGATGCTTATGGGAATAATTATTTATTGTAGTTGGGCTTGACTCCTAGAGGTGCTTCATGCCTGACCTTCTGCCTTGCATATGTCCTGTGAAATGAAATTCYATTTGAGTTATGCTGGCTGTCTCCTGGGCATTAGTGAGATTTAGAGGGTGAAGGTGGGTGCCAGTCCTCTCCTAGGTTTGGTAATCCTGAAGTCCCTGCTCCTCTTTGGAAGATGTTGAGCTTGCACGATGGGATATGTGCCAGAGAAGCAGGAATGGAGCTGCCCAGACAGATCCTGAGGGAGATGGTTGGGTCAAGAAGCACAATCAGCTCGTGTCCATCCCAGGGCAAGCAGGAAATGACATTCTTCCCGCGAAGAACGAAAAGTAACACCGTGCCTTTCTCATTCTGTAAGGTTGAAATCAGCCTTCAAAGCAGTTTCCAGCCAGGGATGAAATTAGAAGTGGCCAACAAGAGCAATCCAGACACGTACTGGGTGGCTACCATCATCACCACCTGCGGGCAGCTSCTGCTGCTCCGCTACTGCGGCTACGGGGACGACCGCAGGGCAGACTTCTGGTGTGAYGTGATGACAGCAGACCTGCACCCCGTGGGCTGGTGCACGCAGAACAACAAGGTCCTGATGCCTCCAGATGGTGAGTTCTGCCTGTTTTTGTTGGGGTTGGGCTGTGGGTTAATGCCMGGGTTGCTGGTTGGTTTGGGATGGGCGCTCTGGGTGCTCAGCTGGTGATGGGTGATGCTCAGCTGGTCCCCATGGGTCACTGGGTGGTTCAGTTTGCCAGTCAGCCTCCAGAAAAGGCACTTTTGCCCTAGTTGATAATGACAGAAGGCACTTCATAGGGAGCTGTCTTCTTACTGCTGAGCTGTAATGCTGCGATTTTCACTTTGGGGWGAAAACCATCCTGTTCTTGTAGAATGGAGGGGTGAAATACAAGAGTGAGAAGAAACTAAAATAAGCAAGATCAGTTTGGGTGTAACCAAAATCAGAAATTGACTTTTTGCACTCGGAATTGTTTTGCCCTGAAAGTTTAAAACCTTCCACTGCCACATTCTGGCAGCTCTTAATCCCAGTGGCAGGTCCAGGTGATTGAAGATAGCAAAATTTGGTTGTTATTGATGAGGGTATGTCCTGATTTTCAGCTCTTAGGTGCACAAAAGCTGAATGCAAGTGTTGTAGGTTCCTGARTGGCCCATGTGGAGCAGTTTGTTAATAATAGAATTTGATCCCCAGTGTATGAGAGTACAAATATATATATATACTAAAAAAAAGCATATAGGCTATGTGCATCAGCAAAGCAGCTGTGTATCCTTGCTACTGCATAGCTCCAGGCAGAGTTATGTTGTCAGTGTTTCTCCTAAGTATTCCTGCCATATATCCCATTTATTCTGGATCAAGGGAAGAAGAGATGAGTATTTAGCCTCTAGCGTGTGCATGCATTTAGAAAAGGCTCATTTAAGAATTCTGCCACTGAAGTTACTCTTTTCCTTTCTGCTGCATCTGACCATTGAAAACAGTGCATGTGTGATTTCTCCTGGAGAAGTGTTCCCTGATTTCTCCCTGAAGTGAGCTGTAAACACAGTATTTGAGTCAAAGCTGACATTATTGTCTTGCAAACGCCCAACTCTGAGCTAAACTTATTTTGTTCTGATCTATRTGTTTTGAATAAACACAAGATTGATTGCTTCGAAAAAAGAAGAAGACTCAAAGCTAAATATGGCTGAGAAATCTGTTGGCTTAGCACCAATAAATCAAACTGATGTGAGAGGGGTGAGGTATTTTATTTTATTGGCCTCTTAAACTACATTTTATTATGTGGATTACAATCACCAGAAGGGTGTACAGTTCTGCAGACTAAATCTCAGAATGTGAGGGTCAGCGAGGGTAAGAGAACTCACTGAATGTCATGATAGAAAATAACAACTCCCTTATAACTGGAAGCAACTGCTTTTCATGGATCTGTTGGAATTTGCTCTTTGGATTGTGGCTGCTCAGTGTGAATTGCTGTGCTTGAGTGACTTCAAGTGTGCAGTGTGTCCCCCAGTCCCTTCTCTGGTGTATGATATTACTGTACATCAGGGTCCAAAATTTGGACAACTTCCCTGTTGCTTTTGTTTGTTTGTTTATTTGTCCCCCACTCCCATTCTCTGTGTATAAACTTGGTTGAATATATCATAATATAAATTTCAGAAAGAATGAATTAAGTGCATGGGTTGGTTTTTTAGAAGAGTTTTTTAAGCATTTAAGAGCTTGGTTCCCAATTTGAAATGAGGCATCAAAAATGCCCAAGAAGATCTGAGCCTTCAGGACTTACGGAATGCTAGAAGAGAAACTGATATTCTCGGTCAGCTCCGTGTAGATTTTTTTAAACCTCTTTATCATCAYACTAAATTTTGTTGTCAAGCCTTAGGGACAAGCAAAAACCAGCCTTAAATTACCTGGACCCCTTTCCAGGTTAGAATGAGTGAATCTGTTGGCAGGACCATGCAAACAGYATGGCCAGGGCTGGTTATCTGTCCTTAGGCTTTAATTTTAATCAGGAGCTGAAGGCTTTGGTTAAAAAGCAGATTTGCCAAAATGGGCTTGTTTTACAGCCAGAATGACAGCGCTGGGACAGTGCTCTGTGTCTGCTTAATGAATCAGGGTGGACTGATCGGTGCTCATCTCATTAATGTGATGCCAGACAAGAATGGTAGAGCGATGGGACAAAGAATTTCATTAGATGGCAGAGAGATGCAACAAAATGGGCTGGTTCAGTCCAGCAGATCAACAGAACTTGATTTAAAATCCGGCACAGACAGAGCTTTTAAGGGCAGCTGGCAAATAATTGTTGTTTATGATCCAAATGGAAGGAAGTTGATTAATTTACAGACTGCTCACTGTTATTTATGGGGTGACATTAGTGTTGCATCATGGTGCCTGTGTGTGGCCTGTGAGTAAAATGTCATGTTCTGTCCTMCTGTGACGTGATGGTGCAGTCACTAGATCAGGACTGCCCCAGCCAGATAGCTGAGGTGACAATAAAATGTCTTGGTTGGTGGCAGGATGGTGTGAGTGCACGTGTGTCTGTGAGCCTCACCTCCAACCCCTCCTCCGCAGGAAATCAAAGGAGTAAAATCGTAGTTACTTCAAGCTTTSCCATTAATTATATTTTTCTCATTACAAATCGGTGTGTAATTTGAATTGCAAACTCAACTATCCTGGCAGAATAGATCTGTTTACCATTCAAAGCAAAATGAAAATTATTTAAATTAGTTAATATAGAACTCATTTGAATGAATTGGATGTTTATTCATGAACTAGCTGAGGCAAGTGTGAAGCTGTCCTTATGGTCTGCAGCTTTGGCACTGATCAGCTCTAATGTCACGTCCTGGGACAGAGATTTCTTCTTTATTGCATATTAACTGTGGTGTAAGCAGTGGGTAACTACTGCCTGATGTAGCTGAGTGTGAAATTTTCAGCCCTCCTGACAAGGCCCTTCAGCAATTGTAATTCAGATGAGGAAGGACAACCTGTTCTGAGTTCACTGGCAGGGCTGTGGTGGTRTAGGAGGCTTTGTTTCCTGCCATGTAAGGCAGGATATATAGAATTTCCATATATATATTTTTTTTATTTTTTTTCCCCATCAGTTAGTTAGAATTTYCCCATTTTATCAGCCTGCATGGGAACAGGGACAACATTTATCCCCTCCTGTGTCTTACCCAAACATTGTCTTCCTCCTCAGCAAAGTGCAGTTGAACATCCTTCATTCCTTGGAGATGTTCTACCCATTGAACACTAAAAATTTAAGCCTAACTAAACTTTCCTAACTAGTAAAATGAAAAAAAGGTGTCTCTCCTCCTTTAGCCTGCTCRTTTCCATGTGCTGTTTTCCTCTGCTGGTGACAGTTGAGTCCACGGACACATCCACCATCGGGTGCAGGAGCGGCGTGGAGAACCTGACAAGTGTAGCAGCTAAATTATTCATTGTGAAAGAGCAGGGACACCCTGTGATTGGCACCCGGGGGCTTTTTGTGCAGATTGCAGATTCACAGCTGAGCCAACAGAGCCCAGTCCCTCCTGGCACTGCTTTAATGCATCCTGGGATGAGCTAAAGCCACCGGACGATGGGGTTGTTGTTGTTGTGTGTGTACATTTGTAATTTTGGTGTCTCTGCTGTGATGCTGTTGACAGATGGAAATTCAAACAGGGCTTTTCTGTGAGCTGGAGGCTGCTTGCTGTGCACATGGGGAGTTTGGGGATGGAAGGAAACACAGCAGGGAGGGAACCAGGTCTATATTTTGATTTTGCAGTGGACTGGTGCGGGTGGGAAAACCTCTGAACGCTGGCTGTGCCCGGGCTTGGTGGCCAAGATGATCAATCACACCTTGATCCTGTGTGGGAAAACAGCATTTCCTTCTCTGTTGCATCAATACAAGGAGGATTAAAGCTCAAAAACCTCATCTAGGGTGAAATAACTTTCATAGTGCTGAGCTTTATAGAGTTTAATCATCAAATGTATGTGGACAGCATTTTGTGTGCTCAGGCTTTCTGTGAAGGCAAACACCAAAATTTGTCACTATTTGCTCCAGGTTTTCGTGCTTCTCRGGGGTGAGATAAACTCCTATCCCAGATCTAGGCAAAGAAAGGAAATTTCACTGTGATTCCAAATGCTGGATCACATTCTGGGCAGGCTGTGATTGAAAAGGGAGATAAAACTTCAGCCACAGCAAACTGGGTTGCCTTCAAATGACAACTTGCTGCTTTTTTTTTTTTTTGTTTGTTTGGTTTTGTATATTACCTGAATCTTATCACATAGCAAAATCCTGCTCTTGAAGGTCACTGATGTAAAGGAGGGGAGAAGTGGATCTGTTTGAATGTGTCACATTTACATCATGATGGTTCTGAATGGCCAGAAGATGGTCTGCTGTGCTGCAGTTGTGGATTTGGTGTTGTTCCAAGGTACACAGAAGGCTTTTTTGGAGGGTCCCAGCTCAGACTGGTGGTGGTGTGACCCATACTTGGCTTTCAGCATCATTATTGGAGGTCTCTCATGGCTGCAAAGCTTTTCCATGGGGTCTTGAAAGAGGAACACAGACCACAGAGATRTTTCTGACAATGGATGAGGGCATCCAGAGCTTCCCCTGCAGAAAACACAATAAATATTGTTGTTTCCTTAAATGAAGCCATCTTTCTCTTGGTAACCTCATCCCAGAGAAAGKAAAAATTAAACTGTGCCTGCAGGTCTGTGATTACAGCTCAGGTAGGGTGATTAGATGGGCAGGATGGACTTCTCCTTTTATTTTTGCCAGGAGTTGGCTCATCTCCACCAATCCACCTGACATGAGTTTGCTTTTCTGCTGATATGGAGAGCAGATCTAGCCCTGGTTTAGCTCCTTCACCTGAAATATTGCTTCCTGAGAGCTTGAGGCTGGAGAAAATAAGTAGGCATTCACTGAGCTTATGCTGTTTTACATCAGCTAAAGAACTGGGCCCTCGAGCCAAGTAAAATGAAACTCGGAAATCTTCTTTGGCAGGTTGCACTGTCAAAGACTGTGGATGTTTCTAAAGCAGTATACAGGGCTGTTTTTTAAAATCTCTGCCCAATCTTTATCCTATTACTCTGTCAAAACCGAGTTTAGACTAACCTAATGTAAATAGATGGCAGGATTTCTTTATTTTAAATGCTGCAAATGACTCCCAGTGCAGTGTTTTATGTGTGCTTTTCAAGTCGGCTTTAGCAGGCTATTAATTATGCAGGGGTGACGTTAGCATAAATAACTAGTCAGCAAATAAATGTCAATTAAATATTCTATTAGCATAGTAGGCAGCTTTATGCATTGGCATAGAACATTTAGCAGATTATACTTAACGAGCATATAAAAAAATAGCATTTTTTGTCCTCAGCTCTCCTGATGACGGCAAAGGGGAGGAGAGGAGGAAAAAATGCTGGCTTTGGCTGAAGAGCTAAGGGGTTTGGGACTGAAATTTGCTGTAGCAGGAGTCAAGTCAGTTGACTGTGGTGTATCTTGGGAGTTTCCAGGAGCTGGAAGTCACTGGAGCATGTCATGGCTTGGCATTTCCCCCCAGCCCTTCGTAGCCTTTTGCAGACTTGCTCCCCAGAAAAAAAATATACTTTCATTACAGCTCCCTCAATAGTTTTTCCTTGCCTTYCCTGATGTGGCTCAAATCCCTCAGTCTGGGATGTGCAAATTCAAGAGTTAGCCCAWGGCTTRTGTGGCATCAGGATAATGTTGTCTYSATAGGGAAAATGGTCTTTTCACTGCTGTGCGAAACTGCAAATCTTTTGCATGTGCTGCTGGCTTTAGTTACTTTCAAAAGACTTAATATTGCCAAGTGAGGCCCTTTTTGGGGTAAACTGAGAGTAGCAGGCCCCCACGTGTCTTTTGGGAATGTAATTAATTGTTGAGCTACCGTGTAAATGTGGCACAGCCTGGCCAGTGGGTTGGGCTCTGCGAGAAGTTCGAGTTGTAGACTTTACCAAATGAAGTGGGTTTTGATCATCTTCAGCTCTGCTGGACATGGGGTCAAAATTTTCTGTTTTGATTTTCCTTTTAATGCAGTTTTTCAGGTCTAGAGGCATAACTGYAGAGAGCCTTGCAGGGATGAGATGCTGCTGAGTTTATTCGGTGGAGTGGGGAGTAAATTATTTATCCTGATGTTTCAGTTGTGGAACTCAAAGAAACACTTCCTGAGTGGGAAATGTGAGGTGTGCATTGCTCTGGGTTTAGCTGGGACTGCTGTGATGGAGGAAATAGAGGGGAAAAAACAGTATTTGGGTAAACAGAGGTGTTTTTGTTTGAAGTGTTTTGGAGAGTGTGGTAGAAGTRGCCCTTAGGAACACACACAGGACTCCCAGCCTTTGCTCTGCAGTGGTTCTGCAGTGGCTTTGGGGTTCTGTTAAAGGGCAGAGCTTTCCTTGAGGTGAAACCTCGTCAGCTGGGGTCACTTTTCGTGTTTCTCCTTGCGTATTTGCTGGAGCTGGCTTAGAAAAGTTCCTTTTTCCTCTTCACAAAAACATTAATTCAGAGCGACTGCTTTGTACTCACCAGTGTTTTTCGTTTGGGGACAAAGTCAGTGTTTTTCCCCTCAAAAACGTCARGATGGTTGTCTTTGGGATTAAACACCCAAAATAGGTCTTGAGCTGCAGCAGTGGGTGCCAGTCCCTCCTTGTCCTTTTGCCTGAGTTGGACTTTGTCTCAGGAGGTTTTTTTCTCTGTGTTTGCTTTGCTTTCATCCTGAGATTCTTCTCCTTGATGCCCCACGAGATGCTCCCATGCCTGGGAAACCCAGCCCTTGCTGTGGATCAGGCATTTGGAAAACCAGAACCGTGCAAGATTGTTTAGTTTTCCGGTGGAAAAAAGAAAGCCCAGAGCTTGCACGTGAAGTAGGCTGTGTTTATTAAAAGCAAGAAAAGAAACACACTTTAATCAAAACCTAATTTTCCAGTAAGAAGCCGTTTCAGCAGAAACATGCCCAGCAAGCCTAGTTTCCAGGGACAACGACATCTGCTTGTGCTCTGTTTATATTTATTTATTTTCACAAACAAATGGAGGAAGGGAAACAGGATCAGGCTTTACCAGAGAGCCAGGAATGTGGGCAGTGACTGTGGGCACTAAAACTGCCCAGAACTCTGCAGTGCACCTGAAGTGCCTGTCCAGCATCTGTATTTGGGTGCTTTTTTTGGTCATGGAATCCAAGAATGGTTTGGGTTAGAAGGGATCTTTCTGATCATCTCATTCCACCCMGTGCCATGGGCAGTGGCTCCTTCCCCAGAGTAGAGAGTTATCAAGGATAATTGGGAAAAATCAGATTTGGCATTCACCTAGATTAGATATCGATGCAAATCCTTACAGGAGTGACAGTGTCACTGATGCAGTTGTCCCCCTAATGCAAATCCTGGATTTTTACAGACTTAGAGGTGGAAAATACTTCTCATCTGTAACTACAGCCTGTCCTCGTTCCTGTACTGGGCTGAGCCGTGTAGTCAGCAAACCCKCTAAAAAAATATTGCTTAGTTTTACAGCTAACAGTGGGGATAATGCAGCAGTGTTTGCTCTGGTGTGTTATTAACCCAACTCGGAGCATGGGTTTAATCTGGAGGTTGGCTGGCAGCCAGGGAAGGGTTCAAAAAGTGGCTCACCAGTGGATGAGGTTTGAGAGCCAACAACACACATGGTCCTGCTGAAATGAATCCACTCTCTGCCTGCTTTTCCCTTGCTTGGGTGGACTTTCTGTCCTGAGTTCCATCTCCACGTGCTGCTGCCTTCCTCAATAACTGAGTGATGCTGCTGTAAAGCAGCTGGAYGGTTTGCAGCATCCTCAGGGTCCCTTTTGGGTGGTGCAGGGAGGGCTGAATGATGAATCCTGTTATGATTAAAGCAGCAGCACCTTGTGTATGAGCAACAGCAGARCTGGGGATCAGGGATATTGCAATGAAAACTGAAAGCTTAATCCTTTTATAAACAGTCTGGAGGGGGGAGAAAGAAAAGCAGTGATTTTCGGGGACTTTGACAAGTTATAAATATATCCTGAGTGAAACCAATAGTGTGGAGCTTTATGAAAGATTTAATGAATGAATATTTCATGCCCACATGGTGCTTCTTCTGTAACGTGTGCTGTTGGTAAAAAGCAATAAACAAAGAACCTCCTTCAGGGTTTGTTTGGGCTTTTAAATTAAACTAATTTAATCAACTTTTTCAGTCAAGCTTGATATTAGTTCATTTCTGTACACAGCACTGTACTGRGTTCTGTTTGTTTTCTCCTGATACCTGTTCCGCCGTTTGGAAGATGCTTGAATATCAAAGAGTGATTCATTTCATCCTGCCTTTCTGGTGCATCTGGGTTTTCAAGGCACAGAGCACAGTTCCCACTTTTTCTTTTTCCTAAAACCTGAGGATCCATCCATCCTCTGCCATCACAGCTGGAGGTGTCACAGGACTCCAGCTGGGGTCATTATCCAGCAGAAAAACCACTTGAGCACGTTGGTCATTTCTGATTGTAAGAAGGAAGGATTTTTCTGGGTTTTGGAAGCCTTCAGCACCCAGTTTGCTGCTTCTTGAAGGACTGGAACTACCTCACAGTGCTCTGGAGTCTGAGCCCATGTGGCCAGTGAGGTTTGGACAGTTCTCCACTGGATATTAGAGATTCATGCAGGGAGATTGAAATTCTCCTYGAGCTCAGGCTCCTGGCTGGGCTGGGGCTTGGCTGTGCTGCTGAAGTTTCTTTATGGTTGGCTGTCATGACAAATGGCCAGGAGGAAATCAGGGTATGGATTAGCTCCGTATTCCCTGTCTTCTGCAATAATTCCTAAAAAATCCTTGGGGACCTGAGTTTTCCTGGGGAATGGCAGGACTGAAGCCAGTTGATGTTTTCACAGCTGGACCTGCAAGTGAAAAGCAATCGAGACACAGTAGGGAGATAAAAGCGAGGGTGATTGGAGGGGTAGAGTTAACTTTGGGAAGGCATCAACATGAGCTGAGGACCCTCTCAACCTCACACTTTGCATGGTAGAGTTGGTGTTGCATTCAGTGGGGCATTTCTTAGCTGCTTTTGCCATGAGAAGGAGCAAAAGTACTTTGCTTCTTTTTTTTCCTTTTTTTTTTTGGTTTGTTGGTTTTGTTTGTTTGTGGGGCTTTTTCGTTAAATTTTTTGGGTTGAGGTTTTTTTGGTTTGTTTTGTTCTTTCAGTTGGGTGGGGTTTTTTTTGGGTTTTTTTTTGTTTGTTTGTTTTTTTGTTTTTTGTTGTTGTTTTGTTTTTTGTTTTTTTCCGTGTGAAACCAGATGTTTTTGTAGTGGACAACTTTGGGAACTGAAATCTGTCCCTCTTGACTGGATAGAGTACGACCCCATGAGGTCTGTGTTACGTATGAGCAGGGCTTTGTGTTAGAAGAAGGGTTGTATTAGAAACTGTGAGGGAGTTTTGCTTGTCCAAACCCAAAGATCTCAGTTTCGTTTATTTTTGCAGTATTACTAGGCAATATGTGAGATTATATCTCTATGGATCAAAGCTCAAGCCCATTGCACGACAAAAGAGTTAAACTTTGGTGAAGAYTGATGGAACAAAACTCCTTACAAGGTTTGCTGAGCTGCAGCAGTTCACTTACCCAGTCCAAAATGTTGGCAGAACCAATTCCTGCAGCAGCTCCTGACATCCTGCATGGGAAGCTCATTTCAGGCTCTGTTCAGGATGATTGGAGCATTTGAGGTGAGCAGGTGAGACCCCACAGCTTCATCTCCTGTTGCTCGTGGCTCTGGTTACAGTCTGTAGGGTCACTCTGGAGCAGCATAGATGTTTGGATGGTGCCTTTGAGACCATTTCAGAAAAACATCTCCCTTTGAAAATTGCTGCAAAAAACTTCTTCCATCCATTGAATGTAATGGCAAAATCTTCCTTCCAAGACATTTAAATGGAAATTATTTCATAATCAGCCTCAATGAGGCTCCTAAAAAAAAAAAAAAAAGTTTTGGAAGTAGTGGCCCTGTTGCTCCAGTGACACCAACTCCTTGTTTGAGACCATGTGAATATGAAACAAAATGTACATCATATCCTGGGAAACGTACTCAGAAGCTTTGGAGCTAAAAAAACAAAAAAAACCACAGAAAAATGGGAGGATTGAYCCTGAAAGCATAACTGCGGGTGCAGATCACTCGTTTTTGGCCTTGACAACTTAATTAATGTCTGGCTGAATGTATTTTTAATAAAATATTCTTTAAAAATTACTAGTTTGAGAGATTTTTAAATAGTCATTTTTGGTAATTGCATTTAATTTCCCTTCCCTGGTCTCCTGTAATTTTCCCCAGAGGAGTTCTGGAATGGAAGTGCCACCTCAACTGCAAGACCMGACTTAGGTAATTAATGATATAATAGGTAAAACATGGTCAAACTTAATTAATCTCTATTGGAGACATCTGTGGAGACTGAAAAAAACCCCTGCCCTTCATGTTCTAAGTTGGACACGATTTTGGGTGTTTTTATTGGAGAAGGGGGTGATTTTTTTGTGCATTGGTTAGGGAATGGGAAGGGTGAAAGTAGCACAAGGGCCTTGATCCAGTTGAAGTTCACTTTTCTCCAGTGAACATTTTTTGGGATTCAATCCCTCAGTTTTGGGATTCAATTATCTCTTTCAGCCCAGAGCTGAGGGAGGATTTTCTGAGCTTTTTAAGGCCAAGGACAAACCAAAGTGCCCACGTTTTCAGTGCCACATTTTCAGCAGAGCATTCCTTCAGGTGCACCAGGGGCACCTCGGATTTGTGAGGAGCAGGCACGGAGTGGATTTGGGAAGCTGCTAGTGGCAGATGCAGGTGCCAGCATGRTCCCGGGCCAGCTGTGACTTGCACTCGATTTTTCCTTCATTATGCATGATAATTTGGGCTCCCAGTGGCCGTGGAAGGGGTTGGGTTCCTGGAGCAGAGCAGATGCTCCTGGAGCCCGTGGAGGTGGCTGATAATGCAGTGCGGAGGTTTCAGGGATGCTCCTGTAAAGCATTTGCCTGATGGCACTTAAAAATCAGTCCTCTAGCCMAAATACCCAATTTTATATCAGTTCTGGCCCTTCTGTGTGACTTTGGAAAACTTCTGCTGTGAATTCCCAAATAGTCTTTTTCTCTGTCTGTGTGTGTGTGTGTGCTCTCGCTTCTATTTGATTCTGGTCACAGAAGGAAAAAAAAAAAAAACCCAGACACACACATGAGCTTAAGGATATGTTGAAACCCTTCCTGATTGATGGTTTATTTTGTTTTGAGAGGCAGAGCATCCACCTCCTGCATTTGTAGCTAAAAAAAGCTTTTTTTCCCCACGCTGTCACTTGGGAATGAAGAAATGAGGGAAAAGTCAGTGTTTTTAGGCCATGGTGTAAAAATGTAGCTACTTCCTAAAGTGCTGGAGTTGATGTAGGAGATACACCCAGGCAAAACTTTGCCAAATTGAGGAAACCATCCTGCTCTGTGTTGTACCAGTTTTACTGAAGAGGCTGTGCCTTGATGAGTACAGAACTTAAAAAAGGGGAAATTCTGCAATTSTCCTGTGCCAGACACCTCTGGGAAAGTCAGTGAGGAGCCCCTGACCATGTGAAGCATCTACACCCTGAATATTTTGACTGCTGAAATGGTCTCTTCTGTAGATTACTGCTTTGCTTTGAGAAATTGTGCTGTTGCCCTTGACCTTGTCAGCCTGGATAGCAGCAGGTGGATCTGTGGGAAAGGCCCCTTCCTGTAGAACATAAAAATTGATTCAGAAAGAAAGAAGCCATAAAAACTTGGAGAAAACATTGTATGATGAAGATGAGATTAAGGGCTTGCAAACTAGTTGAATGAATCTGCACTGATATTTGATTTATCAGTGAAGGCATTTGGGTTCACTGGAGCATCATCACCTCCAGTCACAATATTCCAGGCTGATGGAGAAGCTCAAGTTTTATAATTCAGAGGAAATTTAGAGCATTGTGGAAAAGCTGCGCTTGTTTCAGGTCCTATACCACATTGTTATTCTCATTTCAGACGTTGCCTTGCATAATGYTCCACGTTGATCTCCAGTTCARRTTTAAACTCTTCRAAGTTCACGGGATGTTTTTGATCCYRGGGTTTATAGTCCGAGCCCTTTTTCTGCTTCCAAGGGAAGAAAACACATGTTCAGCAAGCACAAAGTGAGCCTTGATGGAGTATTCCTTTGATGGTGTTGTGATGATGATTATGAATTTACATTTTGTGCATAGGATGTTAAGCACCTCATGGGGCCTGGCTGTGCTTCGACTGTACCATTAATTTCGGGGAGGATGTGTGATGAATGTTCATCAGGCCCTCCAGGTTCTGATTTGTGGTGCTCACATCACGCATCTGAGAGGCTCTGGAGTGATTAAACGGGATTCAGTCRTTAGGAGCTGGCAATACAAATGTGATTAATTACAGAACGCAATGTAAATTGTGAAATGAGTTTGATGGGTTTTTTTTTTTTTTTTTGAAAACATATGTTTCTGCTTCATGGGGTGTCAGAAGTTGGAGTGGTGGTGAATGAGTSTTGTTTGCTGTTTCCATGATAATTTGGGAGAGTGCTGGGTCATGGCAATGGTTAGRTTTCCACTAATGTCCTGAGCTCTGGTTGTGAACAATGAAATTTGCGGAGAATCATTGGAAAATCCTTAAATTAGAGCTCATGASTCCAGCTTTGCTGTTTGTGCCTCACTAACGCAAGCACAGTGGCATCAACCTCCCCCTTGAGTCCTGCCACACTTTTCCAACAAAGGATCCCTTTGCTCTTGCCTCTGAAATGCATCTTGTTGTTGGGGTGTCAGGCTGAAACTGTTAATGGCTTGCTTTTTTCTTTAAAATCACTGCTGATGGAAAAAAAAAAATGGAAAAAAATTTGGAACGTACTGCCCAGAGAAGTTGTGGCTGCCCCACTCCTGGAAGTGCTCAGGATCAGGCTGGAGGGAGTTTTGAGCCACGTTGTTTAGTGGAAGGTGTCCCTGCCTGGTTGGATCTGGAGGATCTTTAAAGTTCCTTCCACTCCAAACCATTCTGTGATTCTAAAAAAACTCCCCCAATTTTAAGCATTAACCAAAACTTCAATCGTTTTTTATAGCTGGTGTTTCTTCTGTTGTGTATTAAACAATATAACCCAAACAGTAAACTTGAAAGCATCATCCCCACTCATTTTCTTCRTTCTGTAAAATACAGAAAATGAAAAAGAAACAGAATACCAACCCAAAATCACATTGGACATCACATCATTTTCTTGGGCATCACATCYTTCTATTTGTCTTCTATGTTTTGATGCTTTTATTTGTAGTGGATATTTGCTGTAGACTGTTGGCACTGCCAGGGGAAAAAAGAAACCGTAATTGTGCAGTGAAGTGGTTTATGCTTTATGTAAGAACATTGTRCTGCTGTAAATTTGTTGGGTTTTACAGAGCTGTCTCTGAAGAATATCCTTCAGAAAGTGACTGCAGGGTTTGGAAGTGRGAGAAGGCACTTAGTATGGGGGATAATTGGATGGAGTTTGGAGGTGTGAGGTCACAGCCCTGGGCAGGATATTTATGCTGCAGTGACGTCTCTGGACAGAGTGGCCCATAACTTTTAGGTGTTGTTATGCCACAGAATCCATTTGGGGCTGTGAGATCCCAAAGTCACAGGGCCTGGAGCTGCTTTTTGTGTCCATTGCCAAGACAAGCTGAGGGGAGAGTGTTCAGGATCAGGAAACCTCCAGATTTTCTTTCTTCCACTTTGTGGCATCAGTGACACTTGGGGCAATGCAATTTTATGTTTTGTGAAATTCGTGTGAATTTTATACCCAATTCATACCCAGTGCTGAAATTCATGTGAATTTTATACCCAATTCATACCCAGTGCTGGCATGGGCCAGTGTGTGCCCAGTAATGCCCAGAAATAGCCATTCAGGTCTGAACCAAGCTGGTGGCTGGCTTGCAGTAGTTGTGGCTGTGGTTAGGAATTCTGGCTTGGACAGGGATTTATCTAGAAATTCAGCATTTTGCTTTCTTGCCATGGTTTGTTTTTTTGGTGGGTTTTTTTTGGGTTTTTTTTTTTTTTTTTTTTTTTTTTTTTTTTTTTTTTTTTTTTTTTTTTTTTTTTTTTTTTTTTTTTTTTTTTTTTTTTTTTTCCCTCTTTCTTCATTTCTGGTGTGGAACTCATACAAAAGGAGCTGTGGAGTGCTGCAGGAAGGCTTTACCAGTGTGATGCTGGTCAAGCAGCACGAACATCCCCCTTGGTGGCTTTCAAAACTTATGAAATCAGGATTTTACAATTTTTTGTTACCTTTTTGCAGGATGTCTGTGCATTTCTGTCTACCTGCAGCAGCAAATCTCTGTGCCTGCCAAGATGACTGAATACTTTYTTGGTTTTCATCCAGAGGGTCAACAATTTGGAAGGACATAAGTGCAGGGAATCTGGTGTATGTACTTGWGTCTCAAATAGGTGAATTCATAACCTTCTTCTGCAGTCACACTCTGAGCTCTGATCTGGTTTTGCTCCTGAGCACTTTGGTTAAGATGCTGATTTTGCCTTGAAAGCAGCGCTCTTTCAATTTTCTCATTACTATTTTTTTATCTCTGTGGGTTAAAAACCGATGTAGAATTTACAATCACAATCCCAGGTTTCCCCCCCTTTATGAACACTCCTGAACTGCTGATTTGACAAGGCTTTCAKTAAGACTCCTGGGTCTGAAGATTGGGAGCTGGAGCTCTCAGTGCAATGATCCATCTCTTGTGAGCCCTGGGCACGGTGCTTAATGCACACAGAARGGAAAAAATAATCAGGGAATGTATGTGGAGGCTTGGGGTTAAGTGCCAGGAGCTGCAGAGTTTGGATGCTCATTTTCACAGCGAGCCATCACCCTAATGGACATTGATACTAATGATGGGGGAACCCCTGTGGTTATGTGGTGTGTGCAGAGCTTTCAAAATCCAGGCACTGCCTGGCTTTCAGAAATGCCTTTCAGGAGCTCTGTGTACAAATCCAAGATCATTTAAGTCAGCCATTCCCTGATTCCTTTCTAAGGCTGTTGTTGACAAYGGTGAAATTTAGTTACCTTAGTCCCTGGAATTGAGTTGGGCAGAGAGCAGTGTTATTGCTGTGTTTAARGAGTGTGCAGTTTCTGTTTGGGGAAGAAATTGTGGAGGAGTAAAACCACTTGTTCTGAGTGAAACGTTCTGGCTTTGGAGTTATGCTTCAGTTTTTTTCCTGATTTATCACAGAGGTAACTGGGACTAAAATGAGCCATTTTTACCATGTTGGATTTTATAGAAAAACCAGAATAATCAGCCTTCATTCATGCCTGCAGATACMAGGGAGCAGATCACTGACCCACTTAAAAATGGTTATGTTCAGAAGATGTTTTTGCATTCCCTTCCCAATTTATGGTGGTGTTAATCAGGATGGGTTTCGGTACCTAGTCCAGGTGGTGGCATTGGAGAATTGTGTTCCAGGTGAAATCAATGTAAAAACACCTTAAAAATAAATTATCACAGAATTATTTGGGTCGGAAAAGACTTCTTAACATCACCAAGTCCTCCAACCATTAACCTACTCTAAACAATACATGTATATACATATATATTGTATATAAATACATGGTAAATGCTCTAAACAGTTGAATGCTTCATCCTTGAATGCCACTCTGTTGAGGCTGGATGGCCATAGGTGCCTTTTTGTCATTCTGAGGCACCAGGTGAGTGAATTGGTTGCATCCCTTCAAGGTGAAGGGTGGGAAGAGATTAATTCCCCCCTCCTCATGCCTGTGTCTTTCTCAACTCTTCCCTCATTCCCATATTCTGAGGAAGAGCGGTGCTAAGTTTGGGTGATTCCAGGCTGGGTGGTGCTGATCTCACTCAGATGAAATTTTGAAACAAAGGGATGTGACAAGTGCAAGTGGAGCTGATGAATTTGCTGCTGTTCCTTTATCTGCATAATCTGATTGCAATTGATGGGTAATGCCACCAGAATAGAGCAGAGTCACTTCCCATTATCAGCACCCCTCTCCTTTTTATCCCCCTTTTTTTTTTAAATATTAAATACTTCAGTACAAGCCAAGTATTGACTGTGACTGAAGGCGGGTAATTAATCACAGTACTGATGAGTRGATCATTTACTGCTGGATGGGAACCCGAGGCTGTTGTACTTGTGGAGTTAGGGCAGGACGCTCTGGGTTTGTGGCACATGGGTCACTTTTGGGATTTTTAGGTAGATTTCTGTTCTGATCTTGGGCAGTTTGACTTGGAAGCAGAAAGCTGCAGCAGTGGGCTCTCAGAGGAGTGTGTCTGTATCCATAATGTTGTGTTTGGGGTGAAGACAGCTGGTCCTACTGCATGAGAGTGTCTTCTTCATCCTCCTGAGCTGCAGTGAGTTAATAGAGGGGATTTTTACAAGATTTTGTATAATTCAAAAATATAAATTGGTATAATAGTATCTGCTCACCCTGTCTGCACCCACTCATGCATTTCTCCCACAGCACCCCATAATTCCACCCTGCAGCTGGGTTGGAGTTGGTATCCAGTGCAAACTTCAAGAAATGAAAAAGCAGCTCCTGAACCACCCGCTGCTTTTTTTTTTATTGTCAAAAAAAGAGCAGTTAATTAAAGACTAGGGAAACCGGAGGGGAGCAGTGTGCCTGTCTGTGAAGGGCTCAAAGGATGTTAGGAAGTGAAGCGTCCTGTGGACAGTGAGACAGCTTCTTGCACGTAAACTTGCTTGTTTTGACCCAGACAATATAAGTAGATCATTTTTGGAAACCCTGAACGGCAGCAGGAAGGATAAAAGTCGCATTGTACTGAAATTCACTGTAATTGAATAGAGAAAACTGTAAGGGAGTTGTTCAGGTCTGAACTTAAAGTGTGTGTTCATGCTTTTCTCATTTTTTTCTTGTTCTCTGCTTTTTCTAATCAAGGACTGCTTTTTCATGCAGAGTTGGTCATGCAAGGATTAAAATCTGTGCGTTGGCCCTTTCTTGGGTCAAGACTATAAAAACTGCAGCATAATCTTCTCTTAGAAATGATTTTAGGATGGTTTGGGCAACCTGAAAAAACAGGTTATCTTGAAGACAACTAAAAAAGCATGCAGAATATTGTTATTAAAATAAGTAGCTCAYGTGGGCTAAACATTAATTTGAAGTTTGCATTTACTCAGTTTTGTTTTTAAAAAAGTGAGATAATTAAGAGCTGTAAGAGCAAGTAGATGAATCAGTGACCTAAAGGAGAATCTGCTAAGAGAATACAAGAGCGACACATTCTCCTACAGACACCACACTTGTTCATCAGCCTCTTGTAAATTCTCATGGATGGGACCACAGAGTCCTGCTGATCCAGAAATGTCTTTTAAACACCTTTATTCTTTGATGGACAGTTGCTTGTAACTCCTGGTTTCCATGAAAATCCTCTCTATATATTGTTTTTCCTTGAACACTTTCCCATTTAAGACACATATATAGAAGGCAGTGCCTGGCCTCTGAAGTTGGGGTCTCATGATATTTGTGGTTGCACCACAAGGAAATCAGATCAGCAGCTTTTGATGCACTTTCTTTTCTTTCCTGCACTGCATTTGCATTATTTTGTGATCCAGTTCCAATTGCAGAACTCTGCTGCTGTGAGAACAGAGGRCTGTTTGAAGTTTTACATAAGAAATTTGTTTGAAGATGTCTTTAGCCCCATTTGACTTTTTTTTCAGGGAGCCCACAAAAGAATTCAAAGCAAACAGTCATTTTTAATAAAAATTGCCGTTAAAGCACTAAATAGATTTTTAAAAAATGTTGATTTTACTTACTTTATTTTGTAACTACTTAATGGAGGATCTGGCTTTATAGGGTTGGCAGTGGAGTTGTTCCCCAGCCCTGAAGGTCTTGAGGAAGGTTCAGAAACAGCCTGAGCTTTTTGTTTAGGGGCACAGCAGCAGGGACAGCACTCAGCCCCCATCCTGTTTTCACATCCAGTCTGGTTCACAAGGATGTAAATAGTTCAGCAAGACGAATGGAAATGTGGGGATTCAACCGTTTCCTGTCAAAATGCTGTTTTATCAAAATGGAAATATTTTGTGAGAACATGTCAGTTTTGACAAATTGTTTTGATGGGTGAAGTCTAAACAAATTGTTTTAGCATTCTATGTTATTTTGATATAAAGACATCTCATTTCAACTCCATCATTTAGACCTTTATAACATAGTTACAACATTTATATGTTAATATTTTTGTAACTTATAAATATTGCATCAAATGTGTGACAACTTTAAAATAAAAAGAAAATGTCAATATTGCAAGCTTTCTATACTTTTGCAATATGCTGTTTAGCTTTTAAAAAGCTKCATATCTTATCACAGAGTCRCAGAATKATTTGGGTTGGAAGGGACCTTAAAGAYCCTCTTTTTYCAMCTCCCTGCCATGRTCAGGGCCACCTTCCACCAGACCAGGTTGCTCCAAGCCCTGTCCAGCTTTAATTTTCCTTTTGGGTGCCTGTAGCAGATCCCATTATAATGTCACCTGTCCCTGCTGGATGGAGGGATAAATTTTTTTTTTTTTTTGCTGCTCTTCATGTGCTCTCTTGCTCATCTCTGATCCTTCTTCAGGCTCTGGACATCTCTTCTGGCACCAGCAGCTTTAGTTTAGTGTATCTTAAATGTAAATCTAATATGCCTGAATATAAACTCTTGAACATCTTGAATTATTAGCTTAGAAAATTAATTTTTTATGAGATCATGGTATTTTAGTTTATTTCACAACAGAGTGAGAAAAATTTCCTGGGTCCTGCCCAGCTAGAATTCCTCTTGTTAAGGATTTTTGTTCATTCCAGTCCTAGGAAGGAGTTAAATTTTTAATGGTAAAAATAGTTGCCACACTGAGAGTGTTGTCACTTAGCAGATTAATCCAAAAGATCTTAAACCATTTTATAAAGCWGTTTAAGATGCTGTTCTTCACATATGAGAAAATTAAAACTGCTGTTTAGAGGWTGATGGGTTCCACTGGGGATTCTCCAGTGGAGGTGTCGACAGGTTGCTGGTGATCCTGAGTTATTAAAAAAAATAAACCCAATATGAAGAGTGTTTTGTTGTTTTTTGGTTTTTTGCTTGTTTTTTTTTAAAGTATGGATGAAAATGAGCATAATTTGGTGTTACTGTTTATTGGGCAAAGGTGTCCATGGGGCATGCTGAGGTGTTTCCAAGGAGTAGCTTATTTAGGTGCTGTATGCCTGTAAGTCATTTATGCTACCATTTCTTTATTTTACCAAATTCAGCAGTTCAGATCCCTGGGTCTTGTTCTTGTCAATCAAATGAGTGCCTTAGGGAGAAAAAAACAGCCATGAAAAGTAAAAAACAAACCATGTTCTTTCCATTGTCTTGTCGGTCTTTCAGATTTCAAGGTTTCTCCTGCACTTTGCAGTGTCCTGTTCTTGAAAAAAAATAAAAAAGAGAATGAGAGTTTTCATGTAAACCCATGACCTAAGAGGAGTGGCTTTCAGAAGAACTGCTAGGAAACTCRATAAAATCCCATGAGCTGCTAATGTGATAATAGCATCTCATATTCACTGAATGGAGTGCCCGTGCCTCAGTGCTGTCATGGGACTGCSAATGTGCTTTTAATCTCTTATTTCTCTGGAGAGGCAGATAAATCTGAGCCCATTATGTGCTGAGGCTGAGGCAGGGCACAGAGATTTATGGGGTTGCAGGGAGGAAAGCTGCTGTCCTGGCTCTCAGTAAGGCTGGAGGGGATGTGGTGATGTGGGATGTGCGTTACTCCAGAATTTCTTGCTGTTCTTGGGGTGGCTTTGGTGGTGCAAGGGAAAAAGAAAAGGTGGAATTGAGCAGCTGATGGGGAAAACTAGTTGTCCACTGATAAATGCTGATGGTCATCAGGCACTGACCAGCTGGCAGCAGCCCCTGCTCCTCAGGTGATGCCCTGGTGCTCAAGTTGGGAGCAGTTTGGTCCCGGAGTCTCCAGGAACAACTTGGGAAAATGAGGTCAAGGAGTAAAAGTGGAAAAATGGCAGTGGGTCAAAAGGGGAGAGAGGAATGGGAATCAGAGAGGTTGTGGGCAAGGTGAATTGAGTAGAGAAAAGTGGGAGGAATTTGAGGGATATTGGATATGATCCCTTTTTTTTTTTGGTGGAATTCTGCCCTCTGGGAGGGCAGCTCAGTTTTACTACCTGAATCTCAATGTGGAAAGGTTCTTTTTCTTTCTAATTTAAGAATTTGCTGTAATATTTGCCAAACTAGAAGGTGCAAAAGCATAACAAAAAAAGAAAAAACAAAAAGAAACCCCAA